>NW_018128073.1:107790-121536 GCF_001952655.1 Monopterus albus
AGTTATACACGTCATAATAATAATATTAAACACCCTGTCTACTGACAGTCATCAACTCTTCTCTGTAGTTATCCTTGACCAGATGTACCCTGTAGAAACTCATAAGCATGCCTAAGCATTTAACAGACATCCTATCTCCACTAAACATTTCTAATACATAAAGTATCTGTCTAATTTCTATCTGACTAAAAATACCTAACACATCGCCACATTGCCTGATTGGCCTGACTAACAGCCTGAAATCCAGTGATATTATGTTCACCATTATATAAAAAAGCAATAAATCCTCAAATTCAAGAAACTGACTGACTTAAAACAAATAATCATCATCTTATCGGTGGAGTAACAGTCTATTATTGCAGCTCCAGCTTAAGAATAAAACTGGAAAGAATAAAAACCTGTTTTTCTAAGAGGGATGTGAAACTGAGAATTGAACAACAGGTGACACTGTTTTTGCAAGTCATATTCAGAAATAACTTAGAGTTTATATTTACAACACAAAGGCACAAGATAGTGTAGCTCTACCGCACTATCCACTTGGCCTAACTGGAACACTTGGCACTTCTTTTATTGGCTTGTGGCAGAAGTATTGTGAATACTTTAAAATTAATATTAATACAATGTAAAAAATACTCCTTTACAAGTATCATTCAAAGGTTAGTACATAAGTATGTTCAGAAAACTTATAAAGAGATGTACTCACTATACAGGCAAAATGGCCCCTGAGTATTAGAAATTAACCCAATTCTTTTGTTGGAAGCACGAGAAGTGAAGACAGGAGAGGACTGTTTAAGATCAACCGAAAGTTTACTGGAAGTCTGAGCACAGGTGATGTCCATACAGTGCTGGGATCAGAGAGACAGAGCTCCCGCAGGAATTCCATCCTCTGAACCACAAGTTAGGTTTTTACAATACTTTTAAGTTAAGAAGCTGACACCTCCTTGCTGGAATGTGGCAAAATCCAGGTATGTCAGGTGTGTGTGTGTGTGTGTGTGTGTGTGTGTCTCAGGTGGCAGCTTGATCTTGATCAATGAGCACTGAACAATGGGTGGTCTGCAGGCCCCCTGTGTGTGTGATGCTAATAAGTATGCTAAACGGGTCAGGTGCTCATCTCAGGTTGTGAGCCCCCTGTCTCTGCAGGACACCCCATGACAAAGCAGAACTTGGGATATGCTAAGTGGGCCTAGGTGTGGGTGCAAAACAGGCCAACAGGTCTTTGTTAAAATGTAAAATAGGCTGTCTGGTTGCTTGGAGATGCAGACATCTTGTCTCTACAGAATTCAAAGTAAGCAGATTCTACTTCATTACCACTTGATTCTCATCAATACAATTGTAAGATATATAAGCAAGGAAAATAAATGTATTAAAAATAACCAAAGCTCAGTAGTTCTGGACAATCATCAATACAGCTGTAATGTAAGGAAAATAAATGTATGAAAAGTAACTAAGAGAAAATGAAGAACTGAAAAGTAACTAAAGGAAACTAGAGTTATGGAAAGTAACTAAAGGGAACTAAAGGTATGAGAAGTAACTAAAGCTTATAAAGTAACTACAGCCTATAAGAATCAAATCTTATAGTATATTTTTAACATATAATTACAACTGGATTATTATTACTGGTGCATTATTTAATACAGGCAGCATTTTAATGTGATGGAACTGAATGTACAGACATTATACCCTTGTGTTGTTTAATTCACTTTGTTAAAGTGCACTGTATCTCATATGGTCATTATATAGCTTTTTTTTTAAACATATATGCAAAAAAACAACTAATTATCAAATAAACAGAGTAAAAAAATTTGATTTCCCCTTATTTATTGAAGTAGCTATCTAAAGTAGTATCAAATTAAAATACTTAAAACACACATACCTCAGAGATGCACTTGAGTAAAAGTACTACGTGTAACCACCAGTGCAGCTGAATCACCTGAAGCGAAGGTACACGATGTAGCTGATTACACATGGATGGAATTACCAGTGTTGCATGGCAGAAAACAAGATTGCAGAACATGCAGTGACCTTTAACGGATTATGGTTAATGGTGATGTGGACACCGATGGAAAGAGTTAACAGAAGAGAAAAACAGAAACCCAATTGTCTGGTTTGTTGGGTGTTTAGCCGTATTTAAGAAGCACTTGAGACTAATTAGTTCACGTTATTTAGTCATTTTGAGATGGTATTCGTACTCTGATAGAAAGAGAAACTTTAAACAGGCATGTTTTGTGAATGGAACTTGGTGTGAAGCCAGGTTAGGATCGGCTGTTTCACACTAGCTTAACAAAACAGATGTTGTGATGAATGTTCATTAATATTCAGGAACAGATCTGATTATAAGAAACCGTCTTCACACCATGTTAATAACGGTATAGTAGCTGTGCTAGCGTCCTGCTAGCCGCGCTTGTTCCGTTAAATGTCTCGGAGGATGCTGCGGATGAGGCCCAGGCTCGGGCCTCGTGCTGGCTCCAAGTCTCGGCCTCATTTACCTAAGATTACAAGCCATAAACAATACAGAATCCATTTCCCGCGATCTGGGCCGCCATCCATGTCTCAATTTGTCCCGAAACATACACGCACACACTGGAGGTAAACAGTAACACGTTGGGTTTGTGCGCTCGGCACCAGTCCGGTGCCGTGTGCACAAAGAGCAGTAAAACCCGGAAACTGAACACTGCCGCTACTGCCGCTGCCTTGCTGAACGGATATGCTTCATCTCCGCCCAGTCACAGATTAGACCAAAATAGGCATTTATATATGTGGAAACGACTTACAATATATACAGGTGCTGTGCTTTATCCTCCCCGGCTGCTGTGAGAGCGTTTCCCGGTGTCTCTCGCTCCTTTCCTCTCCGGTAATGAAGGCTAATGAATGTGGCTTATGCCTCCTTCAGGGGTTTCGGGAAATTTGATTCACAGTCCAAGCTGGGAAAATACAGAACCCACTTAAAACACATTACTGCCTCGGGGGGAGGCGGGGTTGTACCCAGCGGCGCCTGAGAGTTGAGCCACACCCACCGAAAGAGAATACCAGAGATTCCACATGATGTTTTGCAGTAAGGAAGAAGTTATATTCATAAAGGTGTTTTTACATCATTGCAGGGGCCTTTGTATGTGCGCGGCCACAACTCCATGTGGCTGTCCAGTAGGGCCCTCAGCCAATAATTGATATTTGATTATGTAATTGATTTTTTTTTTAATCTGACATTTGACTGTAAAAATTACAATTTGATTGTGAAAAAAGGCAGCGCTGCCACGGCTGTCTGCTTTGTGTGTTTTTGTATGAGCTGGATCAGGTTTATGTCTACATGGATGGAAGCTGTACAGGCTTCACAAAAGGTGGAGCAGAAGCCAAGTAAGCGACTTGAGAAGCTGAAGCACTTGAATGCATCACAGGAGTGTTGGAAGCAGATGCTGTGAGGGAGGATGCATTGTGGGACATGTGGCTACAGAATGGGTCTGATAGCGGAAAGTAATGGCACCCAGAGCATTAGGCAAGGCAGTTTATTTATAATCTTGTTTTATGTCTGTTTGTGAGCACACATTTCCTTCATATTATAGAGTAGTTTAACATAGTAACCTGCAAAACTTTCAGATATTTTGAGAAGCTGTCTTCACATCCAGCACTGAGCCTGACCAGCCTGCTCTGTGAGGATCCGGGAGGCTCCAGTGTAGCTGCATTTCAAACCATCCAAAAACAGAAGCACACCCACCCAGCAGCACGACTGAGCCCATAACCAATATTTTTGTTGTGGGTTGGGTGGAGGAGCTTTCTGCTGCTGTGGAACATTTGCAGGGCGGCTTTGTTGACCCTGCTATGCCCTGATCAGGAGCGGCTTTGCCACTGGAACATCATCTGTTTACACTGTTTCTACACACAAATTTTTCTTCTTTTACTAAATCACTTTAGCTTTGTCTAAATATCTCGCCCTGCTCAGGCTGGACATGGTAAATATTAATACCAGAGTCCAGTGATGATGAACTGTACCTTAAAAAGCAAATACATGTGTGTCCTGGATTTACGTCATAAACATAGCAGGTGACCTCTCTCACAAGGTTCTAACTGACTTTGGTTCTAAGAGAAAAGGCAACATAAATATCAGATGCAGGCAGATTGTCTTGACCACTGTTTGTTTTGTAGGTGGGTTTGGATCCACAGTTGGGTGGCAGGTTTCAGCTCTGGTGTTATCACAGCTGTGTCTGGGCTTTTACCAGCTGATACAGTAGTATTCGTTTATTGTTATCACAGTACGGCACATGATATACTGAACCGTCCAATTGCACACAAAAAGAAAACTTAGTGTTTGTTACTGTTTATAACTAGGCATTGAATGCAGAAATCATATTTGCAAGTTCATTTCCAGAAGAGCTGCCAAGTTTCTGCAGTTGGGAAATCAGAAGCAGAGATCAGTCAGAGATGGTTTTGTTAGTGTCAGTCATCATGAGTATGATTTACTAAAATGTGGGAAGAAATGATTAATTCAAGGAATAACAGTACACAGTTCAAGGGTATGAGCTAATGATACTATCACTTGAGGCTACAGGTCACCAGTTTGAGGGACTGATTTATTAAAAATCTTCATTTGTGACTCTCTATGAAACGAATGGAGAGTTTCCAGATCGTTTTCCAACTGACTAAGTCATTAACACTGCTGCTGGACTCTTAGTGAGACCACACTGGCCTCTGACTTGACAGTGGTTATAAGCCCAGTTATTTTTCCTTTATTCAGATCCCCAGTAGGTTCCATAAAGTAGTCATTAGTTTTCCTGGCATCCGCATGAAAACAATAAAAGCAAACATTTAAAAACAATAATCCAAAAATAAGATCTATTAAAAATGTGCTACTGTGTTTAACATTCTGTGCCATTAAATATCTCTTCAAACTTTTTAAAATCAGTTTTACTTGTGAAGTTTGTTTTGATGGCATGCCACATTCCTCTGTACATAACAGTTCATTTCCTTGTATTAGTTCCTGTAACTAACACTCAAACAATCTGAGAAATGCATATTTGTGGAAAGCATTTGGTGCATCTCGCCTTCACTGCCTCTCTGCTCCCCCTGCAGCCTGTTTTTCAATCTGCCTCATCCACTTAAGTCTGTCTGGTATAACCTGCCTGACTGAGCTTCCTCTGCACATTTTACTGTTCAGCTAAAGTTATAATATGTCGCTCTACATGAAGTGTTGCTCCCCCAGTCCAGTCACATTTTACCGGTATTGCACAATATGACAAACTAGCCTCAGGGCGCTTTACAATCTGTGCACCCTCTGGCCTTAGACCCTGGAATCAGATCAGGAGAAACTACACCCAAAAACCTGATTAAAACAAACCTTTCTTATTGCTTGTATCATGTTTTAACAGAACAGTCTTGTGTGCCCACTCTGTGAGGGGACTTGTCACCTGCTTCTGGCTTTTTGTGTCACTGATTCACTCCACAGGTCTACATCAGTCACAGGTTTCCTTTCAGCACTTCACTACCTTTTATTTTTGTCTGTCTATTAAACAAGCCTTCATTCTGTGTAGAAAGGCCAACAGAGCAAAGTTATTTCCAAGTGGTGATGTTTCTGTGCTGTGCCACTGGAGAGTTCACTGTGAGGTCAGCCACAAGATGGCGAGGCCTTCATTTTACCACATGGGACAGGTTCATCCACCGACACGCATCATTATCATATTTAGTAATAATGAAAATCAGCCTCCACAGATGAGATTACTCTCCAAAAGCTGCAACTTCTGTTCAACCACAAAACCTCAGAAAGGAAATACTGACACTAAAGAGTGTATATACAACACAGACACTTCAGACAAGGCACCGCAGAGAAATGTGGCCTAACATGTGTCTGTATTGGATCTTCAGCATTAATGTGTGTCACAGCCTAAGGCTCAAATTGCTGTCTGACATTTCTTTCATAATAGCACATCAAAATTAAGATTATAGCCGTGGATGGATTACTGAACAGGCCCTGGGGTCCAGGAGGTCAGGCGCACCCAGGGCATCTGTATGAAGTGACTGTTCATGTCTTGTTTAAAAGTCAGAGCTGAGGTAAGACAGAATAACCACAAAGATAATTAAAATGCCCCAAAAGAGACTCACAATGACAAAAAGCTAATTGCTGACTTACATTTTTGAAGGATGAGATTATAGCATGTATGTTAAAAAGTGCACACCGGTTGAAGGCTCTGTGCCAAAGCCACGACTACTGGTTAACTGGAGCATTACTTTAAAAGTTCACAAGGGGGCGACCTTTTACAACGAACTCTCTCTATGAGTGAACCTTAGTGCTGTAATGTGATTGATGGTAATGAGAGCTCTGGATATTTGGGTGGAGAACCCACTTGGGCCTCTCTCCTCGGCCCCATACCTCACCTCAGAATGTACATATCCGCTCAGACATCCCGTTCACACACTGCTCTGTGACCCAAACAGCAAAAGGACGTAGCCTTGGTGGATATTGAATCAGAATCATCTTATTGATGTTACTACTGGATTTTTAGTCCAAATCAGAAGTAAAATACAGAAGCATGGTGTCATTGCATTTTACCGACATGGCTTCTTTGACATTTTATGTCTGAGTTTAAGTGCCAATAAAAGAAAAAGTCATTATGGCTGCACTTGTTGATGAATCTCTTCACTTGTGACTTGTGCCTTTTACACGACTAACAATTTGTTGTTCTGCTCAGTGTAAACTGATGTAATGACTTTATGTCATGTATTTTTGGAAGCTGCAGAACACGTCTTTGCCGTGATTTACTGTCTTGCTTCATTCTGTAATCTGCTGTTGAAAGGTGTCATGAAGCTGTCGGTTCCCATCTCGCCTTTTACTCCAAGCCGACATTCATCCTGACAGAGAGAATGACCCAGTTCCTGTTAAATGATTGAACGCTATCACAGTGTGTCTGAGAGTTTCATCAACTCTCTTTTAAAGGCCTTTAATATGACGGAGATGATGAAACATGATATGGTGAGACTGCATTTTGTGCTCCAGAAGTCTCTTTACCGTTTTGCTCTCTGCAGAAGAAGTGGCTTATTCATATTCCTTGTCTGTCTTGTGTTTTTTATAACACCTGAGTGTGTGCTTCTTTATATTTTGCTGCTTAATGTCAATATTATCCGTCCTGACAAGGCTTCAGAAGCTCGTCCTCATCACTTTCACTGTGATCAAAGAGGGAAGAAATTGGATTTCTACTGACCTGCAGCACAGAAGTGTATTTCTAGACAGTGACTGGTTCAATCAATGACTCAGTGGTTTTTTTCTTTCTTCCAGCTCATTTTCCAAATCCAAAGAGACTCATTCTCAAAGCAGAAATACTAAGGCAGAGCTGTGCTTCTGTCCTCTGGCAGTTTTGTTTATGTACAGAGATTTTTTAACCTCTTCATGATGTAGAAAAGGTGATCGGTGCATCTGGATACAGACATAACACTGCTTCTGTACGCTGTCACCACTTAGAGTCAGCTGCCTTTCAGTCAAACTGCCTTTGTCGGGTATTTTAACTAATCCACATACAAGAATCAACAAACAACCGGCTTTTGTCTTTGGATGGAAACAGTAGATGCTTCATATAAAAAGGTGATGCACAGACAAAAGATATCAGTACAAAATAAAGTGATCCAAGTAGAAAAAGCCATTGTGAAGAGTGGGACACTGTGTGGGGGAGGGGGGCAGTGAGAATAAATAGCTTAGACTGAGCTTTTTCTAAGTAGACTCAGAGGAAATCCACCTTCTGTTCTTTATTTCAGCCATCTCTGTGTCTCAACATGAGCACCATACCAGCTTCTACCTGCTCAGGTCCATCCTGTCATTAACCTCCCACTGGTTTATTACAATTGTTTATATTACAACATCAGGACCTGGGAAAATGCAAAGTCACATCTCAGATGTGTCTTTTTTACACACTCAGATACTCTGTGTGGGTCCATGCCTAGCAGACACTCTGTAGCACTATGGGATACTACTTTTCACAAGGTTAGTGTAATTTAAACACAGTGATCCTTCTCTGCTGCTTAGTCAGGGTCAGCTGGTGGCAGCAGCACTCCTCCTGGAGGATCCTCAGGTGTTCTCAGGCCAGATGAGATCAACAATCTCTCCGGTGTGGTCTGGGTATTCCCAGCGGCCGCCTACCTGCTGGGCGGGATCTCGTGAACAGCTGGTGAAGGCACCTCCTGATCCTAATTCTGAACTAGGTTGACATCCACCTCCTTGCCATCTCCAGACAGGGTTTTAAAGGGTCAGTTCTACTAAATTATTCCACCTTTTGTCACTTTGCCATACTTAGTTGAGGGCAGTGCAGTGGTTTGCGCTGTCGCCACACAGCAAGAAGGTTCTAGGTTCGAGTCCCATGTGGAGTCTGCATGTTCTCCCTGTGCCTGCGTGGGTTCTCTCTAGGTACCCCGGCTTCCTCCCACAGTCCAGAGACATGCAGCTTAGGTTGATTGGCGACTTTAAATTGCCCGTGTGAGTGTGGTTGTTTGTCTATATGTCAGCCCTGTGACAGGCTGGTGACCTGTCCAGGGTGGACCCCGCCTCTCACCCAGTGTTAGCTGGGATTGGCTCCAAATTCTCAACTATTGAATAGACTGTTGGAAAAATTGTGCACAGACATTCATGTTTCCTAGAGACTTTGGTGATGCCTTTACCTTCCCTCTAGTGCCACCTTGAGGTTCACATGTATAGTTCTGGGTGAAATATGTCATCAACTGTTGAACACATTGTAAAATACTGTATGTGGAATACAAATCAACATTTCAGTTGGTCTAATATCTGGGTTCATGTGTAAATGCTGAACCTGCAAATTAGCAATTGTTAGCATGCTAACACATTAAACTAAAGATGGGTAGCATGCACACAGAGCTGCCAGCTTGGCTATAGGCTCTTATTCAAATGTTATTTTCAGTGAGCAGCACAAATCTGACTCCTTTCATTTCTGTTGCACTGGGGTAGAAGTGACAATCCAGCAGGTATCTCAAAACCTGGACAGATAAAACTAAAACCGGCTGCAGGCATCAGTTTGCATTGTCAGACTTGGGCCCCTCGGCCTCTCTTCACCTCAGTGTGCTGCTCAACAAACCGGTTAACAGTGACAGAAGTGGTCTGTGTGTAATGAGGAGTGTTACGACTGACTGAGCCGTAGCTAACCAAACTCAGCTCAGAAAACAGCCAATTTGAACTATTTTAACTGACTCAGTGTCCTGATGACTGATGTGAGTCGCTGCACTGCCTCATCTCAGAGCTGTATCACTCCCTCATTGTTATTCAGCATTTCAGCTGTGTGCCAGCTCTGTGAGCTTCCAGCAGCTGTATTATGCAGACCTGTTCAGAGGAGCAGCAGTCATGCACGTGAGAGACAGCACAATGGCTTTTAGCCCAAACTGTCCGCCCACGCCTCTCGGCTTTTATAGTTTTTCCCTGCTGTGTTTTCGGGAAATGCACTGAATATGGAAACGAGTCTGACACTCAAACAATTATTCAACCCAGCGATTCAGAAGCACGCAGTGAAGCGTAGTGGCATTAAGTGTCATGTTCAGCCCGGTTCCTGAGATGTGACGAGTTTCATCTGAAAACATTAAAGCAAAGGTGTTAAAGCTCAGCTGTTTTCAGTGGCTCATTTTAAAATGAATTTGCCTGTGAGGGGGCCCAGTCAGCATCAAGCCCAAATGTCTGCTGCAGTTAGTTTTACGGTTAATGAAATAAACAATTAAACATCTACATAAAAACCTAAAATCTACTCTAAAGTCTAAATGTGTTCTTTCCACCAAGATGAAAAACATTCATACACTCACCCTGCAATACAGCGTCAGCAACATGATAGTTTATTGACCAAACAATAAATTAACAATCAATTCAGTTCAGGCAAATATTGGGCAAATGATGTGATAATGAAAGTCATTAGTTGCAGCTACTGGTTATTTGAGCTGGCAGGTGCTTTTCATTGTGTAGGTATTTACTGTGTAATGACAATCAAATCTGGTTTAATAGGACTTGTCTTCAGGAAATAAACATTTCAGGTCCTTGTTGTTCTTCTTCACCATTTTGAAATGTGTGGAAAACACTGCCAGTACAATGAGCTGGGATGTGTTGTGCATCTTGTTTTCTCATTTTAACTGAATGTTCAGCAACGGTTCACTGAAGAAAAACAAAGACAGGGCTCCGACCTGCCCTCACTTTATCCCCAGGCGCTCAGACTCACCTCATGCTCTGTTTTCTCTGTGGTTCTGTGACATTCAAACAGGGGGCCAGCGGTCACAAGGCGACGTCCTTGAGCAGCGTCACTGCAGGTGTCTATATCATTTAGTCTGATGACGACTGAAGTGAGCAGATTCCCATCAACCTGTGCAGTCACCAGAGCCTGAGATATACACACTGACAGCATGGCGACGACCAACCGTCGAGTGTGTTTTCTGTAAGTGTATCTGCTCAGGACACGTCTGGGTTTTAATGAGTCATTTCCATGATTTCTTTTTGTTTTCAAGCCCTTTTCACTGCAGGAACGCAATGTAATTTACAGATGTAACTAATGTTCCTTCAGCTGTTGTTAAATTTTGTCAGCCTCGTTAGCATAAACGAGGTCACCCCCACTTAAACAAAGCCATCTCTCCTCACCACTACCACATTCTGTAGTTCAACTAATGATGTGATGTTTCAGCAGAGGTGTTGGTACCACTTACTATTGAAAGTGGTGCTCAAACTGCTAAATGTCCCAAGAAAGAAAATCATTTGAGTGTACAAGAGTTTAGGCAAATCCCTGTTAGAAGACAAAACACAGCAGCAGAAGTTGAACAGCATTTCAGTGAGCAGCTCCCTAAACTGGTTGGGCCATGCCTGTGTTCTGCTGGCTTTCCTGGTACATTTATATTCATCATAGATTCTACGAGTGAAAAACAGCGGGCGTGTCTATAAAAACTGTACTAGTTGTGTATAATACTTGAGCTGCAGTTTCGATCCCAGGCCGAGTCAGTTGCTGAATTGTATTTATCCCTAAAGGCCAGTTACACTGAATTCAGACACAGGCTGGTTGAATATTCTCATGAATCTGTATCACTGAGCTGCAGCTCTCCAACCATATTAGTACCAGGGGATCTCTGTTTCTCTGATTCATGGTTACCATGTGGGCAACCTGGATGTCAGAACTGAGCTGGTTTCATGGGGGGGTGTCAAATCAATGCGGGTTGCCTTGGTGAGCCTGCTCTCTGAACCTCGGCTCGGCTAAATTGATTTAGAGGAAGCTGGTGGGAGGAGGGGTGGAGGGGTCTACATGACGACCCAGAGACGGTGCTGTGAGGAGAGCTTCACTGCTAACACTCCTGCTGCAGAGGAGCATTCAGTCTGTAGGTCACAAATGGACCCACTTCATAATCGGATCGACTCCCTGATTAAACTGAAACCCCGAATGATGATCAATGGAGTGAACACACCCACAGTGAGAGAGAGCAGGGCATGATGGGAAACAGCCTGGACAGGGTTTGTTTGTCTGAAGACAAACAGCAGAGACAGAGAAATCAGTCAGTGCCACAGACTGAAGAGAAGCAGTGAAAAACCCTGACTTACACTGAATCAATAGAATACCAAGGAAGGATAAGGCGCCAGTTATAGGCTGTAGCTAATGGCCTTATTCATGATTAATAAACTGTTTAGAAATGCTTTGCAGAGCAGGTATAATCCAGCATTAACAACAACTTTCCAGGGTGGGGAAATTCTCCTCCCACACAACTCTGGCACCTAAATTCATCAGAAGTCTCCTCCCTACAGTCACAGTTGTACTTTGTGTTTAGTGCCAAGTAGCAAATGTTAGCATGCTAACACGCCAAACTCAGATGGTGAACGTAGTCAAGATTGCACCTGCTCAGTATCAGCATGTTAGCGTTGCCCGCAGCTCGGTTTCCACCCAAAAGTGACCCAAACATTCAGTGAATTTTGAGATGATCTGTAAGAGTAAATGCAAACTAATGCATGTTTCCACTCGCTTTTGTTATGTGAATATTAGGAGTTGAGAAGATGAGGCAGTCTGAAGAGCTGCAGTCGAAGCACAAATGATGGGAAACCACATACCAAAGATGTATTTCATGTCTGAATGTGAGGAAGGTCACAGCCTCCTCATCGCTCCCCATACAACTGATGTTTTTGTCATAATTCATCTGCTAGCTTAGTTTCACAAACACCAAAATATCTGGTCCTTCCGTCCAACATCCAGCTGCACCAACCTGTTGTCTGGTTCTGTCCAGGCTCTCACAGCTCAGAAGGACGGTCTGGTACAGACTCACAGTAATTTCAGATGTTTAACCAGAACCAGCACCTTTCCTGAGCCAAAGTGCTTCTGTTGTCTAAACAGCAGATGTGATCCTGGTCTCTGTTGCTTCCTACATCCTCCATCCACCACAAAAGCCTCCTGTGAACATAGTCCAACCATCACTTATGTTTCTGCTGCTGTTTAGGTGCACAGACATGTGAACCTCATTTCTAAGAGACAGGGGATCTTTAACCAACCACTGTAAACAGTGTGGAAGTTTAAAGGCATGACATAAAGTCTCAGTAGCTTTACTGAAGGTTTTTGGCATGATTAGAGTTCAGGCATCATCTTAGGTGTATTTTTACAGTTGCTGTCTTTCAGGTGCAGGTGGTTGTGTTACAGTAACATGTATTCAACATCTAAATGTTCACTGAACAAAACCTTCAGGCAGGTCCACGGATTTTCTTAAGTGACAGTAATCGGCGTCATTAAAGTGTGAATGTTGCAGAGGTTTAATCTGTACATCATCACATCCTTTCATTATGTCTCAAGAGGAAAAGTAATAAATGATCTGCGCATACCAAACATCCTCTATGACTCATCTGTATTTAATTTTTGAAACAACACTGATCAGCCATTGTGATCACACGGGTTGTGTCGAAATGGAAATGTGGCTTCTTTTGAATGGATTCATGCTTTCAACTTTCAATTAGCACGGCGGCACAGTGACAGTTGGAGGAAAAAGTCCTTTTCTCTTCAGGATGTGATGTGAGCGAAGTCCAGGGCGAATGAATCCGACCTGGCGTCCAGTCATCTTTATTAAAACCATGGGATGGGTTCAGTTCAGTCTGATGTTCTGATGGCAGGAAGAGCGACGTCAGGTTTTTAATCTGACTGGTTTGGGCATCATTTTCAGCTCACATCCGTTTTCTGACCGTCCCTGTTCCTGGTTGCTTTTATGTTGTTAATTTAGAAAATGTTGTTCAGGGTGGTCCTGGTTATCACTCTGTTCTACACTGAAATACAGATATATTTGTTTCAGATATCCATGGTCCCCAGAGGATGAAGTCTAGTAACACTGGGATCCTCTGACTTTTCATCTAGCACCATCATCTACATCAAATTTTAAATTTGTGAACAAATGTCTGCAAACTAATGATATTCCCATCAGCCCCAGCTGAAGTTTGTGTTTTGTGCTAATAAGCAGCTGTTAGCATGCTAACACACTAAACTGCACCTGCTCAGCATGTCAGCATTGTCTGGAGCTAGGTTTCCATCCAGAGGACAGAAGACCGGAGAGCGAAGGCTCTAAGACATCTCTACAATCCAGCGAGTGACTCAGAGCTGACGGTGCATATATAGCAGGCGAGTAATGAGGAAATGAGATGCAGGTTAGCTGCCAGGAGTGATGCATATGTAGCAGGTGAGTAATGAGGAAATGAGATGCAGGTTAGCTGCCAGGAGGAGGGAAGAGTCGGCTGGCTGGAAGCAGGGACCAGCGCAGGGCCTAGGAGGGGCAGATGTGGAATGA
>NW_018128073.1:121650-125053 GCF_001952655.1 Monopterus albus
TTATTGTTTGTCTGTTCACGGCGAGCCACGCTGCTGTCCTCTGCTCTGCAGCTTCTCGGCTGATTATTCAAATCATCGGCATTTAGGGGGGCAGCTGATAAACTACAAATGTCAAATAACTGGAAGTAAAACTGGAAAACCCTGAAAAATGTGGTGGAGGAAAAGCAGAAGCCATGAAAACAGAGACAACCTGAGTAAAGTAGCAGAAACTGGAGTGAAGAGGACTGATGAACTCCCTGTGTCACCGCTCTTCATTTCTCCAAAAACCTCCTCACATCTTTCCCCCTAATGCTCAATTTTTAAAAGATGATTCTCTTAACTATCACATAAAACCTGATTTAGAATGTGCCATGTCATTTATGACTGGAATTTTCTGGACCTCCTCAGTTTATAACCTCGTTACACAGTGTTTTTCAGCAGCGGACAGGCCGGCTTGTTAAGATGCTGTTTCAGTCACTGATTAACTAAAATGAGCCACTGATTTGAATTTAATTCAAAAAGATCTAATACTGTTAACACAAAGAGAAAACACTAAAGTTTACATGTTAGTTTTAGCTTCCAATCAGATGCACTGTTACAGATTGTGTTGATACTGATATTTAAAACTGGATTTTAGGGTGTAAATGCTGCTTGTGGTTCTAGATTCAGATGTGTTTAGTTTGTAATGTACTGGGTACACAGAGCATTTCTGCTGCATTGGGACTCTGTAAATTAAAGAGTGCTTACTTTTGTCTTACATTGGAGTACATCTAAATGCCTATAATTCCTTAAACCGACCAGTTTCTGTGTGACAGAAACAGACAAAGACTGATGGTGTGACCTGTGAAATTCAGCTGCATCACTTGTTTCCAAGAGATTTCAGAGTAAAGACTGAGATTTAATGGCTTAAGACTTTTTTCCAGCAGTTAAAGGGTTTTGTGGTGATTAGCTAAGGGTTAAACCCAACCCCCCTCCGCTGCCCCGCAGGATGGATTGGATTATCCTTCTTCCTCGGTATCAGCAGCACAGGGGCTCGACCCTCAGTAGAAGAGCTGGAGCTACAGATGGTGGAGGAAATTAGAGTCTGCACGCCACGACCAGGATCAGAGTTAAACCCTGAAAACAGCCGTGTTCCCCTCATGTGGAGCTTCCTTATCATCGCGGAGGTTCCTGCTCTTTGCAGACTTTTAATTTTACTTTATTTCACTCGACAGGCGCACACAGGTGAATGCTTCAGTAAGTTTATATTTGAGTGAAACTTTAATTGCAGAACTTACTGTGGCATTACTAATTTCCCCAGAGCTACAGATCTGAGTGTTTCCTGCTCCTAAATGATCTCACAATGAGACATTCTCGCAGTGATGCCGCTGCAAGACGACAGACTCTCAGCGTCTGCCAATCCACAATAAATGCAATAAGCCAATTAGAGATAACTATCATGGAACTAAATTGAATTAGTATTGCTGCTTAGCCATTCCTCTTTCCATTTAGTCCCTACAATCCCCCACCCCCACTCCTTTCTTCCCATCCCCCAGCAAAGACCTTGTTTCTCAGTTAAGGGAGAAAAAAATCATTTCAAGCTTTGTGTGATGAAATGTGAATGCTTTTGAATGGTGCAACACAGGAGGACCAGTAAATAACACAAATAACCAAAACAATGCAGCAGTAATAAAAACACAACACACAAAGAAGAAGAAAATTGCCCTTGCATGTACTGGGTGTATTGCACATTGGGTAATGTATGTATATCTCACTGTTTCCATGGACTTCCTGTTCCATGTCTTTATTCTGAAATGTCCGCCGCCTCTCTGAGACCTACCTGCTCCAGCTTCACATCCTTCATTACACCCACCTGTTCTCAAGCTGCTCACGGTTTGTCACCAGAAACACTCCATGTTCACGAGCGCAGCAGTTTCACTCCTGTGTTCCACTCGATGTTGCTCGACTGAGACTCACCTGCTGCCGTTGGACTCTTCTTTGCTGTTGCTGCTGGTCAGCACTCTGTGCTCTTACACTCTAAGGACTCAGTTGCTGGTCGGCTTCTATTTCTAGCTTTGCATCTTCTTACTTCATGTGTGGACTCACGTGCACACCCTGACTCTGGCGTTTCATGTGGTTTGGTTCCCTGTTATGCCAGCTGCACTTTGCCAAGTCGGGCTGTTGTCATCCTCCAGTCAAGTTTCACTGTCAGTGCTTTCAGGTGGTTATAGGCTCATGTCTAGTACTTTCTCTTAGTGTTGCCTGAGCTCTCCATGTTTAGTCTAACATACCATTTCTTAGACCCTGATGTTTGTTCTGCCCCTGCTGTGGCCATAGTGCTCCCTGCCCTAGGAGCACTGTGCAGTCCCATAGCAATCAGCAAGCATTTCAGTTACCTGTTATTAGTTCAGTTCTTGTTTTAGCACTGAAACTTTATCACATGGTCGGTTTACTGGGACTGTGTATGAGGAAGATGCACCTATTGTTTGATCCAAAGCACATGAGTGGACCTCGTGGTCATTTTGCATTTTCCTTTAAGGTGTCTGTGGAGCCCTGCAGCAACGCCCTCCTATAGACCCAGTCTTATGCTCTAAACCCAAGTGTAACCCCTATCCGCCACATGCTGCTGTGTATCAAACAGGATGTTAAGCCTGTGTGTAAAAGCTTGTGCAGTGCATCTCTAACAATCACCCACTAATAACATCTAATTTGTTTTAATCTGCAATAAAAGAGTGAAAATCCGACAGATTGAGGCCCTGATCTGGAAGGTGCCAGTGGACAGTCAGACCTGGTCCACACAGACCCGATCCACTGTGAACAGATGTAAACACAAGTCCATTTCATTTCAGACCTGGCCTGACTTGTGTCCTGACTCAGGTCAGACGTGCAAATGCCTCTGCAGCCGACCTCGGCCCTCACTGCAGTTCACTGGGAGCGGCACGGAAAGAGCTAATGACACGTATTTATCGTATTAACTTGCTGTTTTGGTTTGTTTCAGGAAGACCTCAGGACGCCTTGGTGTTATACCATCTTCTTCCTCTGTGAGTATGACCTCCTTACTCTATATTCAACTGCTCAGCAGCTGAGCTTCAGTGTTGTGTTCAGGAGCATCTCACTCATTATTATAGTCATTCATTCAGTGTGTGTGGGGTTTTAAACTCCAGACCTGTGTCCACAGGCCTCGCCTGATCTTTGGCTCAGTGAAATAAATCACGGTGCTCTCTCCTTCCACACCTTCTGGAAGGTCTTTAACCTCCTCCCAGAAGCTAATCAGCGGTGTTATGAGTGATTTAGAACAGGCCCACCCCACTCTGCCGTCTGGTGTAACCGGTCGCCTTCGAGTCTCTAAGCTGTCCTCTTAGTCCCCGCCATCTTGCCTGTCCCTCTGGTAACTGGCTGTGCTGCGTTGTGTTTGCTTGGGACACATGGACCGACACATTTGCTA
>NW_018128073.1:127973-129552 GCF_001952655.1 Monopterus albus
GGGAGCCAATAACCCCCGGGAGAGCTTTTAGAGCCGCCGGCGTGGAACCGACCATGTCCAACAGCACCGCAGAGGACTCGCTGCTGCTGCCACCGAATGTGGGGGGTGGGGAGAGAGTCTAAACTCAGAGCATGGTGCAGGGATGACAGACTAACAGCAGCTGGATGAAAGGTGGTGTGCCAAATGAGTCCACGAGTCGGCCTTGGTGGAGTGCCAGCAAAGCCCGAAATGGAGCCGTGAGCCAACGCAGGCAGTGTAAATATTAATCTGGCCAACGTGGAGAGTTTAATGAGTCGTGTTGGGTCCTGTTTAAACAGCCAGCCAAGGCGTCAGCACCACGCTATGGTACGGTGCTGATGAAACCCTCTTGTTTGAATTCTGGGACACTCAACTGGAACAGGGACTCTTAATGAAAGAAACTGTTCATCCTCAATTGTTTGACAGAATTTAAACACAAATGTCGGGATCTGCTAAATGCTAAAAGTAATAAAAGCAGTTCATCAAACTTGCTTTGACTCAAAGTCTCTGAGTCTGTGGGCTCGGTTCAGGTCGGACCCTGTGAGCGCCGCACCTTCACTGTCATCTACACACTTCATCTTATGCTCATATTAAATAAACAACCTAAAATAACCCTGATTACTCTTGTTAACACTTGTTTCTTTGTGCTGGTGAAGAGTTGTGAACCTGAATTTCACTTGTACGAAAAATCCTGATAACCTTTTTGTCAATGAAGCAAATGATGAGACTTGTGTGAAATGATGAGCGTCTGGTTTCTGCCACTGGTGCAGGCTGCTGAAATGCCACTGCAGAGCTCTGGCTGGTTTGTAAACACTGAGCCTCTGCATTTAAATCGCTGTGACTGTGGCCTTTCTGCATTGTGTGGGTCGCGTTTTGTGTTCAAGGTGTGCGTGCGTGCGTTCGCGTGCGTTGGGGCGTGGAGGGGAGTGTTGCATCCTCTCACGTGACCAGCCTGCCAGTCTGTCCTCTCCTCCCAGTCCGGATCCCTTTGTTGTGGTTGCAGCTGCTGCTCTTCTTACGCGCCGCAGCTCCGTCGGCGCCTCGTTACCGCGTCGAAAACCACAGCTGAAGCGCCGAGGTAAGCGTACTCCGAACCGGACAGATATGAGCTGTATGTGCTAAATCTGCCGAGAAAGACGCGGGGCTTCGGTGCGAAGGAAGGACGGATGGCGAGGATGCTGCCGCTGCCTCCTCTGCTTCCAGCCTGGACAAACCGGACCGCCTCCGAGGCTCCCTGAACGCTCTCTGCACACTCCTCCGTCTTCACCGCTGACTTCTACACTCCTCTCTCTCCTCTCCAGCCTTTGGTACGCTCCCACAGCGGGACACAGCGTGAGGCAGCCGGGTGTTTTTCGCTGCATCGCCGCCTGCTTCTCCCGGGACCACGCCAGGTTGTTGGCAGTCCTTACACCTAAACCGAGAACCAAGTGGCGGTTTGTCTGGAGGGGGCCATCGTCATCATGGTGTCAGGCACTGGGAGGTGTCCCGGCGGGGCCGTCCGGTACCTGGTGTCCGCCTGGCTGCTGGCTCTGCTGCTCCACCCGCCGCAGGCTCGGGTGTC
>NW_018128073.1:129667-149232 GCF_001952655.1 Monopterus albus
TGTGTGTGTGTGTGTGTGTGTGTGTGTGTGTGTGTGTGTGTGTGTGTGTCTGCTGGGGGGATGCATGCACCTTGTAAAGTGGTCAGTTCGTATGAGGGATGCATCACCACAACCCTGAGACACCGTGTGGAATTGGTCAGGCTGCTCCTGTTGTGCTGCACCACAGCTCAGCCTTGTAACGTAACGTTCCTCTGGGACTCGGCGTGTCTCCGTTAATATGCTACGGTGACTTTGCTGTCTCGGTGTAGAGGTTATGGTCTCACAGGGCAGTGAAAAAGCCTAATTATAGAGTCTTTATTTGCTGTCCCATGTCTCATGTGGACTGAGTGTTCAGAGAATCACGTTGATCTTCCTGCATGTCGGTGAGGATCGGTGCTGTGGCTTTAACGTGAGACTCACTGGATCAGTAGAGGTTATTTTAATCTGCTATCAACATACAGTAGAGAAGCTGGAGTTTATTTTGACGTTACTGCCACTCTGTGACATTAACACGCGTGTGCGCCTCCTGTGGACCCGCTCTGTGCCATGCGCTGCCAGTCAGTGGCAGTAATCCACCAGTTGTTGTGAGGTTTTTGTCAGATACAAACACTGCATTTATGACGGTGTCAGTTTGTCAGAGGTTGTTTGTGAGATGCAAGTTTCATGGTCTGCCTGAAACTCAGGGTGACAACAATGTGTGATCTGGCAACACAAGGCAAAAAAGCCAGAGAATAAAATTAGTGGTGTTAGGTATTTTTAGTCAGATATTGGATAGATACTTTATGTATTAGAAATGTTTAGTGGAGATAGGATGTCTAGTTAGACTGTTAAATGCTTAGGCCTGCTTATGAGTTTCTACAGGGTACATCTGGTCAAGGATAACTAGAGAGAAGAGTTGATGACTGTCAGCAGCCAGGATGTTTAATATTATTATTATGACGTGTAGAACTGTAGCCTTAGCCATAATATGTTCTTATGTTTAAGTCACGACATGTTCTAGAGGTCGTGAGAATGTTTTTAGCTACACACCACTTAATCAACAGACACACACACATGCACACATTGATTTGCTTCATGTTTTGACTACTGCTATGACCAGCTGCAAAGCTGGTAACAGAGACGTCTCGGTTGACGTTTCTGTGTAGTATGGGGCTAGCCCAACCGAGGGGATATAATGTATAGGCCTGGTGGGTTCAGGGTCTTTCATCTTACATCTGCCTACGTGCAGTTTGGAGGTGCAAGATACCTGAGCGTGTAATGTTAATTTTCCCTGTGATCCTTTGAATAAATCAGCACTGTTTTGAAGTTACTTGGACTGCCTCGTCTCTCAGAGTTAGCAATGGTAACAAGAACCAATGACCAACAGTGGTTTGAAGAAGTCACTGAAAGAAGTAAATGAAACTTGTGTCCTAATTCATAGGAGCCATTTTTGAAGCGCTTTACAGATTTAAACTGTACCTGATTGAATGAAAATGTGTAAAACATGTTTGTGTATCAACAGCCAATTATGATAAAAGAACAAATATATGCAGCAACTCTAGAGACACCTGACTCACATTTGGAATCATGTTTGACATTTTTAGGGCTAAAGTAGCTTCAGTGTTGGGAAAAGTACCCAGATCCTTTTTATTTAAGTAAAAATAGATCTTATTATAAAATGTGTGTACTTAGGTTCCTGCATTCAAAGCTTCACCTAACTTATACTTCAAGTATGAAAAGTAAAACCATCCATTATGTGGACTGGCCCCTTTTTCTGTTTGTTTTATTATTTAGATTCTGCTGCATTAAAGAGCCACTCTTCATTTAAACCTGGTTACCTTGGTTGTAATGCACTGAGTTTTATCTGCAAGGAGCCAGAAACCCCAGCTATCAGATAAAGATGTGCAGGAAGCTGCGTAGAGCTGAGGCCCCGAGCTGACCGCCGCTAATACAACCAAAACAGTACATGAAAACATTTGTGAAATCTGAACTAATAAGCAGCTTCATGCAGCCCGAGGACACTTCAGAGACAGAAATCGACGTTGCTGAACAGGCAGTGTTGGTGTGCTAACCACCAGGCCTCTTACCGGAACGTTACTGCAACCTGTTCAGAAGTCAACGCCGCAGTTACACGTGCATCCTGCTGCGTTAATGTCTAACAGTCATAAATCCTTTGTGTTCTTTCACTGTTGTGTTTTATTAAATATTCAGGAGAAAAATCAGCAGCCATGTAAACGGGTGTCAGCTGTCACTGTGGGGTGTCTGGAGTAACCCCCGCCCTCATGTTTCTAAATGAACTGCTGAATTTGTCCAGTCCTGTTCCGTGTTTGCATTTTCCTCCCAGACGCCTGACATACTGGAGCATAATGTAAGAGTCTGCAGAGGCAAATGCGAACGTTCTGAGTCACTAAGCAAACCAAATACCTCAATTTCCAGCACAGAAAGTCTGGTTCCCACGCTGGCTGCCCCACTTTCTGAGTCCTGATAGCAGATAATTGACTGTGCTGCTTTCAAAACTGTTGTTCATTAGAAATCAGAAGAAAAGAAGGCCTTTACAGTCACAGGACGGGCACAACAAAACGGCTCGTGGCGCTGTGCTGGAAGCAGCAGGCAGCTGCCTTCAGCCTGTGAAGGGAAAATGCAGCTCTGGAGTCATATCAAGCGCTTACAGCAGGTCATTAGTCGCTGGCCACGGCGTCTCTGACGTCAGCTGCAAGTTTAGCTTTACCTCCTGCTGCTGTCGTTTCAGTTCATTTAGCCAAACCATGGTGCTAACGCACAGCCACCAACATGCTCTTCTGTATCTGTGTTATTGTCAGTGGATGCCATGTTTACTCTATTAGAAGTCTTTTCAAACATTGTGGTCTACTTTGACAAGGGAAACGACTGTGGCTGGTTTTGCCTGATGTTATATGAGTCCAGTTTGTTTACCCATCAGGTTATTGTGCCTAAACGGAGCGAAGGACGTGTTTCTCCAGCCATAAGATGAACTAATTCAGAGTTTCTAGTGAGACCGCAGCCTTCTCTGTGAGATGATGATGACAGATCAGTGCTGTGCTCAGAGCAGGTCTCTGTGTCAGCGTTGGAAACATTAGCACATCGACAGCTGCTTCACGGCCCTGCCAGTGGCCACAAGCGGGCCAACGATTATTACTGAACTGTCCTGTTTCATAGCGTTTAGAGACGAGACCTCCTCGGTCGGAAACATCTCCTTATTGACGTTCTGTCTGGCTCTCATGCTTGAGAACAAATGAGACTGGTGAAAATGAATCTTGGTCTTGAAAGCTGTAAATGTTGTGCACATGTTTGTCTCCCTGTCCTCTGGCTCTGACCACAGCTCCGCCCTCTGCATGTTTGTGCTGGTGTGCACAGCTTTTGATTGGGGTGCTATTATTTTCTACAGTATAGACATCACCACCACGAAATAACACGTTGACTTATGTAGTAGGCAAAAACATGTAAAAGCCAAACGTGTTTCAGATGTTGGGTTCTTCAGCTTTGCATACCCTCGACCTCCACGCCATCACTTCACCTTCTCGCCATTTTACAAAGACAGTGATTGGAATCAGAAGTCTCACCTTTGGACCGGTCTGATGTCACCTCCTCATGTTTCTTGGCCCAAACACTTCTCTTCTTCTTGACCGTCTCCTTCAGTCGTGGTTTCTTTGCAGCAGTTTGAGCATGAAGGCCTGATTCACATAGTCTCCTCCAAACACTCTGGGAAACTCGTCGGCTCTAATCCGAGGTTATGTCTGAGGTCGGTGACTCTGTTGAACTTCCCTTGTGGTCCCTGTTTGCTGGAGCATCCTCATGAGAGGATGTGTGGTTTTTGTGACTGCACTTGAAGAAACACTCGGAGTTGTGGAAGCTGACTGACTGCCTGCCCCTCATGTCCTAAACTAATGATGGATGCCTGTTTCTCTTTACCTGGCTGAGCGGTTCTCACCACAGTGTGAACAGGCTGAACTCACGCTGATGTTTCACCTCAGTAGATTTTCCCAGCTCCACGGACCCACTCTTTAGTTACACCACTTTATTTTGACTAATAAATCTCATAACATTTGAGCAGAGCTTGGCTCAGGGCCGGAATGAATCCTGACAGGCACAGTGTGTTGTTATTTAAACTGAACTCTGTCTCAGTGCTGTTTCTGCTGTAATGTCACCTGAAAACCCATCAGCAGTGTGACTGTGCCACAGCAGGAAGTGACAGCACAGACAGTTTCTAATTAATAACAGTCAGCTACTTCTCGACAGAACAGGAAGCAGGTTTCATTTCGCTCAGATGGAAATGTCCTCAAACAGTCGAGCGGTTTCTCTCGAGCATCTTCAGAGCTGAGTCAGATTATATTCCGGCTGACTAACCCTCGCCGTGATAAGTGAAACCCCACTGTGTGGTTGGACTTTGTGTGGAGCTCTAAACACTCATCTCCAGGGAGAGCCTTTGAAGGTCGTGAATCTTACTGCTGATGGAGGACACTCTGCGACTGCTCCACCTCCCTCTGTGACACCCGGCCAGAGGAGGCTCACGCACACTGTGAATATTCTGGCACAGACATGATTAAAATTTCAACAGGAGCTCTGGGATTAACAGCGCTGCAGATGAATAATGATATCCCGCTGACGCTCTTTATAAGTTGCTCTCAGGCCGTTTAGCAGGATGAGGATGTTCTTCAGTGACGAGCGGGAGCGAGCCGCAGGTAACGATGGCTCAGGCATTGCCGCAGGGTGTAAGGTTCTCTGGCATGAAAAATGTTGTTTAGCCTGTCTGGGATTCACTGATACAAAAGCATTGCTCACAAAGAATCGGCTGTCATTCAGCAGAGGGCTCTTGAGAATGCCTCTCGGGCTGCTGGGAAATCTGCAGGTAAATGAGCAGAGGGTGCGTCTGCTGCTCCTGTACCTCTGGGCCAATGCAGCTGCAGTGCTCTGCTGTGCCAACCTCAACAATGATTTAACCTGCAGCAAAGGTCGATCTGTTTTTACAACCTCAACAATGATTTAACCTGTAGCAAAGGTCAATCTGTTTTTAAAGTTTATTTTACTGTATCAGTCCAGCCACATCCCAAGAAAGACGGATCTCTCCCACGCCTATCGGCATCTCTTCACTCTGACGGTGGTGGTTTTATTTGTCCACAGTTTAACATCTGACTGTGCAGAGAAGTAGCCTCAGTCATGGTGCATCTCAAATGCATGTCAACAAATGAAATGTACATGTGTATATTTGTACTTTACGGGGTTCCCGGACTGTACCAAACAATTTCACAAATAAATTGAGCATAAAACTTTATTATTTCTTGACCTTAAACTTTAATCTAAATCCATTCATCAGAAAAAAGATACTAAGCTCCAGAAAATGGCAGTAAATAGACCATGAAGGCAAAATAAAATTCTTTGTAAATGGTGTTGCTATAGTCTGTTGATGGCCAAAAATATTGTTACTGCTGATTGATTGTGATGTTGACTGTTGCCTAAACGGTGAGCTCTGACGTTAACCCGTGGAAAGTGTTGTAAACACTCAGTAAAATTTAAAAGCAGCTTGTGGTGTGAACACGAGAGTAAAACCCAGTTTTATGTTTCTTCCCAATTAGGAAGAAGTGTCTGTTGAAGCACCAGGTTGAAGCCATGAGTGTTTACGTGCTGTTTAACAAGCGTTTTATTCCTCGTAATGGAGCGGACACAAGCAGATGAACAACAAGATGCTCCTTCTGCTTTCTGTTTCCTTATGAAAATATCATTTCATTCAAACCACAGCAGACACCCGCTGAAACAACATTAATCATGTTTTTGGCCCAGAAACGACACCACCTCCAGGTTTTTACATATCAGGCACTTTAGGTATTTCCATGCAGATCCTGTTGATTTATGGCACTTCAGCTGCTTTAATGAACACGAGGACGGGCGGCGCTGGGTGTTCCCATTACACTCGGGGTTTGTTTTTTCACCTTATGAGCTTGGTTTTCAATCAGGCCATTGACTTTATTTACCAATTACACACACACAGAGTCAGGTGGAACCACAGTGCTCCTGCCTCCTTCAGTAGTGACCGATAACCACTAGAACCTGTGACCACATCCTGATCTCTGAATCTTGTAAGGAAATCCACTGAAGTTTCACAAACAACTAACAAATTAAATGTGTGTTCTGCCATACAAATCCACTTGATAATCTGTAAATATAAAATTTTCTTTATGCTGCATATTAAATTGTGTTTGGACCTGTAGTTTTCAGCTTTTCAGTTTTTCTCTTAGACGCTTGAAATGATCAGTTTTGTACACCCCCACACCCCCCCCACTGGGGGATGTTTTCACTTGTTTCAGGACTCGATAGAGCAGTGATTTCTGCTCGCCAATCATTCTCTAAATTGAATATGTTACCTCCATTTTTGGTAAAGAATTATTATTTATGCGTCTGTTTCCAGAGGCATGTTTGTTTTTCATGTAGCTGGAGAAACTTGGAGACAGTCCCCTCCCCTCACAGCGACTGCAGACTCTTGCAGCTCAGTCAAGGACGTTTCCTGTCAGCGGAGGCTCCGAGCTGTCAGAACTCGGCTTCCTATCGTTGCCTGCCTCGGCATCAATTACATGATTGACAGGAACCTGCAACAAAATGCAAGTTTCCAGTCCCATTAGACCGGCCACCATTGATCTGGAAAACAGACACCTTTCAGAGACTCTGAAGAAGTGTGTCGAGCTCATTTCGTTGTATCAAGGTTGTGAAAAGCTTCAAGAGTTATGTAATGAAGTCTGGGGGGAAATATGGAGGCCTGTCTTTTTACGAAATGACCCACTTTTAGGCTGATATTCAAACTTCAGTCTTCACTCAGATAAATGTGATTAATAACAACAGCACCGCAGACGGTTTGACATCTTCCCTGACAGAGTTGTAGTTTCTGCAAAGAGCACCTCTTCTTTACGGAGCATTTTATCCACCAGGCTTAATTAAACTCCAAAAGCCACAGCAGATTTAGAAAGTCCACATCCCGCCAGTTGACAAACGTCTTTTATTGCCTCATGAAAGACAATTAAATGTGTCTGTCACCCTGTAGCGCAGCACATAATTGGTTCGACCTAAACTCAGCCGGAGAGGAGGGATGCTCAGAGAAAGTGAACCATCAGGAACAAATGCTCCACAAGTCGACCCAATCTGTCTGTGCCCCACAGTTCTGGCATTTCATCTGTTGGATGTTCTGACTAAAATGTGCACATACAATAACAAAGGCACCTTGACCAACAGAGGTTCCTTAAACCATCATCTGAACTCATCTGTCTTCTTTTTTGGAAAACCTTCACCTTTCAATATAAGTTTCCTAAAAATGTCCCAGAGCTGATGGGAACGTCAGTGTTGCTGGCGTTTTGGTCATAAACCAAATCATTGACCTGATGATGGTGTCCATCCATGTAATGTCAGAGGACCTTTGGATTTTAATTCCTGTGTGCACATGTATCGGCAGCAAATGTTATGAGTGAACGTGCTGAACATTTTTCAGGTCCTTCATTTTGGTAGCTTGTGTAGGGATTCACAGTTCTCGTTCCTTTGGATACGACTTGTACTGAAAACCTTTGAAGACCAAAAACCACAAACCTGCTTCTCATGGACACGTGGCACATGCACCAGCCGCCATGTTTTTGAATCGCAGTGACTCACTGTCAGGTGACCGTGCAGTGCCACAGGTGCACACGGAGCTGAAACCCTGTTTTACTGCCTGACTCCCTCTGCTGCCCTGCAGCGCTAGCTCTCAGCCGCCGTGAAACACTGTGTGTGCACTTCAAACCTCGCTCAGCTGAAGCCTCGGATCAGGTTCACCCCTAAACGGTAAATCTTAGCACCACGTGACCACAGGTGTGAAGGTCTGGAGCACGTGTTTCATTGTCCCCCTCTTTGATCTGACTCTCAGGCAGATTAGAATCAGGCCGGCTCTGCTGACGGGATGTGGTTCCTCACTTCCAGTGTCGCCTCCTGCAGCCACAGATCAGGTCAAAGGTCAGGGTGGACCTCAGCAGAGGGCCCTTCCCTGTGGCTGCTCCAGCCAGCTGCCTATCGCACACTGACTCTCTGTGTGTTTATGGCAGCTCAGGCAGATTTCCACTTTCCAGGAGCTTCACTCATTTTTGTTTTTACTTGTTTATACTCCTCGGCACAGTGATATCATGCAACTTATGAGCTCACGAACACTTCTGCATTTCCATAAACATTTCAAACTTGAGCAGATGCATCTTTGCTTCAGTTCACATCACCTCGATTAAACGTGAATCCCTCCACTTCTGTTAGTCTTTCCACAGATTCTGAGTTCTTGTCAGCTTAACATTGTGATGT
The DNA here is from genome assembly GCF_001952655.1 of Monopterus albus. NCBI lineage: Eukaryota > Metazoa > Chordata > Actinopteri > Synbranchiformes > Synbranchidae > Monopterus > Monopterus albus. The sequence continues at coordinate 137,939 of NW_018128073.1, forward strand.
GTAGTGTGACTGAAGGGCAGCTGTTACCACAGCTCTGCTAACATGAGTCTACATAGTGTTACTTCCATGTTAAGTGAAACACCATCAGCCAGATGTCCAGCATAGCTATCAGAGGGTGTGTTTCATTAGCTAAAGGCCTCTGCAGACCAGACAGACAATGATTTTTCAGGACTTATCTGCGTGTTCAAGTATTTTGGTGCAGCCCACATACATACGAGGTGAAAAAAACCACCATCCGCACAGCGACACAGTGATAACACCAACATATCTCCCATGTTTTGACAGCGTGTCCTACACTCTGTCCCCACGTCTCTCTGCTAACACGTCTTAATCTTCCAGAACATTTGGGCGTCCAACCAAAGGAACAATTAAGCCTTGGCGACAGTCTCCACCTCCACACTGAGAAAATTAAAATGATTTCTGTGACACTGGCCTAATGTGTGGGCGTCAGTTATGCAGGGAATACTGCATGCATCGATGACTCTGCGGATTAGACGTGAATGGCAGGTTTATGAAGGCAGTGAAATTGTGGAGGACTCATTGTTCAGGTTTAGAGCAGCTTGGCCTCCACGCTGCTGCTGCTGCTCTCTTTCATCCAGGCTTTCTCCTTGTGAAATGCAGGCCTGATTAAAAAAAAATAGGGCTCATCAAAATGCTAACTAGCGGCCTGGTGATGTAGCTTGGGTTAGCACGTCAGCACAGACTGAGGAGCAGGGTGAGTTCTCAAACTGCATGGAGCCAGATTCTCTCTGTATCTGTCTGGAGGACAGAGACTACAGTCATTTACCTTGGTGGCACTAAGGCATTGAAACACGGCGTAGTGACATAATACACACAATAGAAGCTGCACGGCTAAACTGCAATAACTAAATTGTGACTAAGAGTAATGTAGATTTTTATCAAAGTCTAATTCAGATGCCAAAACAATGCTGCTGCTAAGACGCTGAGGCATAAATCACATGTGGGGTTGTGCATTTGTAATTTTGTAGTGAAGCCCCCTCTGTGCTGCACAGAAAATGAATACACACAATATTTTCAATTAGAAGAGAAGAAAGCAAAAACAAAAACACTGGCAAACAAGAATATGCAATAATAAAGGTTATTAATAATAAATAAATACATGAAACTGGATTTGTTTCATTGACCTTACCAGATATTATATTAATAATCTGCTTGGTTTAAACACATATGACACTTAACTGAACTAAAGACATATCCACGGTGAAGCTAACGCTGGTCAAAGGTCACATCGCCTCGCTCATGTGCTGTTAGAGAAGCATTAGGAAAGTGAAAGCGTTTGGCTTCTCTGTGACGGGAGCATGTGGAGGAGGAGACGACCGGCTGATCTACTGCTCTGTTTACTCTGACCTCCAGCTCCCTGGAGGAAGTGTTCGGCTCTGGCTGTATTTGCTGCAGAAAGCAGTTGTGTCTGTTTATCCAGAACTTCTTCATGAGTGGGATTCTGTCTGTTTTCCTTTACTGGCGGATATTTATTCCGATTGCATCTTCTCCAGCTCTAAACTCTGGAAGATAAGAGCAGTGGTTTCTGTTGTAGTTGACCTGTCGGATTAACAGAGTGGAACTGGCCTCTGCAGGAGTTCTTAGTCCAGCTAGTTCAGCTGGTGTCTGTGGAGATGGCTGACCTCTTTCTGTGGAAGGATCCTTAGGATGAACTCTTGTTCTTCAGCTTTAAGACCCAAACACATAACACCTCCTTAATGCAGGAGAAAAGATCTAACATTTGTGCAAGAAGAAGAAATACAGTAGATATCAGAAATTCCACAGCTAAAAACAAGGTGCTTGGATCTTACATAACATAGCTGGTATAGCAGCATGTGCTGCAGCAGCGGCAAAGACCCAGCTGTGTTATTCTGGAGGTTGGCTGTTGCTGAGCCTGGAAAACTTGTTGAAAAGGTGAGTTGGCAAGTTACAAGGACCGTCACCTGTCCAAACACTGCCTGCTGTAGGTTAGTGTTTGGTTCTGATAGCCGGTTCCTCTTTGGATCTGGTTCCTGGTCAGATAAAAAATACCAGGACACCTGCACTGTATGTCATCGTGCCATTCAGTGGCCTGTTATCACTTGTTATCTGACCATTTAAACACTGAGACAGAGCCAGAAATGTGCTGCAAGACCAAAACTAGGTGCTAAAAGACGCTAAAAAGCTGAGTAGAGCTGTGGCGCTATGGAGACGATTCTCTCTGGGTTTGAGCCACACGTTCTCATTAGGTCCATTGTTAATAGAAAAATATTGATCAGAGCAGCTTTAAATGTAAACACCATGGTCTCTGGGGGTTTGTTTATTCAGACACCCTGTTCCCATTGACACCACATCCTTTATTCCAAGCAGGGCATTGTGGGAAACACCAGGGTAGCACCGTATTCACCTTGTTGTGTGTGCATGAGTCCCATAAAGCCATGAACACACACCCAGTTAGCCAGATTCAGCTCGTTGATGGTGCCACTTCCACTGCTGCTGAGCACGTTTATGTAAAGACCTCTTTCTGTGGCCACAGAGCAGGAGCTGAACGTAAAACTGTTTGAGAATAGGCTGGATGAACAGAACACGCTTGGTTTATTGGACCTCCTGTTGACGTCAGCTGAGTGGGAATATGAAAAAGCTGTTTCAGATGTAGATATCGCATCATCTTGGCAAATGCCTGACAAGAAAATATGAAATCCCACTTATCTCTGCAGAGAGAGCAGACTGTGTGGCCTTCAACGTGTCCTGTGAGACAAATACACTTTATATTACCACAGACAGATTATTGTAATTAAGAGATTAAAGTGAGATATTTTAGTGCATTTTAAGGTGTTTAGGAAGAAAATTGTGTTAATCTGCCAAATAACATTAAAGTCATGTGAATTAGTTTTGAAAGGGCTTAAATGTTTAATTAGGATTCATATTCAGTGGGCACTTCACTGCTTTTGCTAATTTTAATGTTTTTTTAATCTCTTCTGGAAAAAAACCCTTAATTTCATGCAGAAAACCTAAAGAAATGCCTTTAAAATCTATAAAGTAATCCAAGTTTTCCTTTGACAACCTAAAGAAAAGCAGCTGTACCTACAAGAAATCTTATTTTTGATGAGGTTTGGTGTGAATTGTATGGATTTTCTTCTTAAAAACCTAATGCACACATTAATAAATTAATTTCCCTTTTAAAACCCACGAACAAAGCATTTTAACCTTCAGACCTTTTCTTTACTAGATTTTAGCGTCATTGCCGTCAGTTCTCAGCCTCTTAGTTAACCATTAAAAAGCCTTAAACCAATCAAAAAACTATTCTAACACATTATAATAACCAAGCCAGGAATGTTTTTCTTAAAAACTGGTAATTGATAATTCAGCCTTAAATTAAGGGCTATTTTTAATTTAGTTTTTTCTCCTGTAAAAACCCCTTAAATTACCGAGAAAACCCATTTAAAACATCTGAATATCATATAATTAATTCATACTGAACATTTCCCTCAAAACATTTGTTCCATGAAAGAACCATTACGGCTTTGTGTGGTCAATGTTCATGGGTTGTTCATCCTCAAAAGCCATGAAGAAACTAATTAAAGTATGTTAATATATTAGAATCCATTAATTAAACAAATTAATTTCCTTCTTTAACGAATATGAGGAAAAGCTTGAAAGGGCTTAAATTTGACTTGTGTTGCCCAAGAACCCTTTAACATGTGGACTGGGAGGAATGGGAATCAAACTGGTGACCTTCCAGTTGTGGGACGACCACTCGAGCGCCTCTTAATACCCCAACCTGACACATCAGGGTGGGCTTTAATATGGTTTGGTCAATGTTCATGGGGTTTTATCTTCAGCACTTTTTAAAAGGCCTAAAATGAGAAATCCCATTAAAAATGACTCATTATTGAAATTCATCAACTAATTGATTTATTTTTGAGCTGCTATAAAAATTTTCTTTGTTTTATTGTCAAGTGATATGAAACCAATAAACTGGGTGGAAAATCAATCAAAATACCTTTTTATAGAGTGTGGTACTATCTATTAATTCAGCCCCCCCACCCCGACACCAGTTTAATTCTCACTTCACTTTATTCAGAAATTATTGAAGTGCGCATGCAAAATAATGTAACAGCTAGACTTACTGCCTCGTGGCTGTACACTGTGTCTACACCAACCAGTCAAATTCAAGAGAATGTGAAGGACATGAGGCCACGGCGATCATGAACTTTGACCTTTAACCACCAAAATCTAATCAGTTCATCCATTGAAAGGGGCGTTCCTGAGATAGAACGTGATGGACGGACAGCCTACCGACATGCCTCCAGCCACGACTGAGTGTGTTACAGGTCTCTGTGACCAAAACCGCCATGTTTATTGCCTGAATGGTAGTGTAACTGTAAACAGGTCTTTATGCCCCGTCCCTCTTGTTATTAGCTTCATGATGAATTCTGCTCAACACAATAACTCACAGAGGCCGATTGATGCATTTATTGATTCTGCAGGAATTAATTGAGTCAATATTTTTATGTCAGAGGTGATTCATAATTCAGAGCCGCTGTGTTTTAATCCTGCAGCCTCATAAATCCTCCTTACTGCGGTTTGTTTGTGTGCATGTCTGCAGCTTGCCGGCGTTCTTTTATTCTCTTCAGCCGGGCTTCAGGAGCTCACCCTCTCTACAGGGATTGTTGTGCAGCCATTAGCCGCCGCAGCGCTCAGGCTTAGCTTCCTCTCCTATTGATCATGGAGAGACAAAGAGCCAGGGTCGACTCCTGTGCATGTCTTTACCTGCAGCAGCGTCTGAAGGCTCCTGTTGCCTCAGTCTGAGCAGCAGAAGGGGAGGGAGGTGTTTTATGATGTTGCGACTCACACAGCTCAGGACCTCCTTTGTTTAAAATGCATAAAGCACAAATCACCTGGTGGCTTGCTGTTGGAGCTCGGGGACCAGGGGCCCGGTGTCGCCCGCTGTGCCCAGAATTGGAATGGGACCTGATTAGTCTCACATTTCCGACTCTTCTGGCGAATCCATTCAGTGCTACCACAAGGCGGTGGGGGCGGGGCTGGTCCCTCAAAGAAAAGCTCAGATGATCTGTCAGTGTGTTGGCTCTGAGGTCTGGCTCCGCATGATTGAGATGATCAAGTCTGATGACAGGTGATGGACATTTTCAGGATGATCGTGGCGCTGTATGTACGCCCAAGGCACACCAGTGTTTTCCTGGTTTCCATTTGTCGCTCCCGCCTTCACCGCTATAACAACCATTCAGTAGTTCAAAGCTACAGCTCACAACCATCTTTATTATTAGTAAACCTACTGATTTCCTTGGTTAACTGATCACACTGATCACCCGACCGTACCAAACCCAAGGAGATTCACTTTGTTTAATGTACGACAGTGAAAAGCAGCAAATCTTCATATTTGACAAGCTGGAAGGGAATGTTTGGCATTTTTAGTCATGGCGACAGCATCTCAACACCGTCATCATTTATCCGTGTTTGTGGTGAGGAAGGAGCCTCTGCACTGAGCTGGGATCTGTTAAATTAAAAAGTTCATCTTCCTGGCTCTGACCGATGACTCTGAAAGTGTCGGACCTCTCTGCGGTCTCGGCTGGTTTCACCAGATTTCCATCAGTCTGTGGTTTGCGTCTCCCCACTTGTTTATGACAATAACTCGGCTTCTTCACTGAGTTTTTCCTCTTTCAATAGCAGGCCGACAGCAGCGGGAGAGGCTCTGCCTTCGTCATCTCAGAGCCAAGTCTCTCTTTTCTCTTCCAGTCTAGACGGAGCGCTGCCTCACGATACACTAAAGCTGTAAAATCAAACTGAACAGTGCTCGCATCTGGTCATGTGGCGCCGCCTCAGAGTCAATACCAAGGTGAGAAATTCTCCATTTCTGTAGCACCGTTAACACATTGACAGAGAGATTTATGTAATTGCTTTGGTTAACGGAGGATGATGGGTAAAGAGAAACCTGGGAGCGCAGCAGAGGAGAAGGCAGGCGGTTAAAAAGGAGAAACTGATAATAAAAACATCCTGAGAGCTGGAGGTCAGAAATGAAACTCAAGACGACGCAGAAAACCAAGACAACCCTTTGTTCTGCTTTCAAGTCTGACTTCATCATGACGGCTGCGTTAAATTAAATGCATCAGTTTTATAATGAGGTCTTCTAAATGTACCGTTCCTGTCGAGAAGCTGAAGGAGTCTGTTTAGCGTCGGCAGTGAGCTCATGGCGTCCACCAGGCTCATAAACAGCCCCAACATGCAGAGAGGACATAAACAGGCTGTGAGAAACGCCTGCAGGAGGACAAAAGCCCTCCTCATTGTCTGTTGGGCTCTGTGTGCAAACTCTCTGAAGAGCCTTCCACAATGAAAGCAGCACTTCACCACAAAAACACAGCAGATTTATAGCAGGCAAATGAAACGGGCAGAGCAGCTCAGTCCACAGCCTGCAAAGTAGCAATTAACATGAGAAAATACAAGTTAAGCTTATAACCCTGAAGGGTTCAGTCTGACAAACCCTGGTTTTTATACTATTTATGACTGGCCTTTTGAACAGGAGCTGTTTATTGTATTTACGCTGAGTGATTGCCTCAGTGTTTGCATTGTTTCTGGTTGCAGGATTCAGACTGCATCTCCACATGCAAGAGGGTGAGTGGAAATGAAGCGTCCACACACTGGGCACGATTTGAAAGACTTGTCCATGGGTATGTTCCTCTGTGGATCATGAATTTTGTCTCAGTGTGTTGGATGATACTGTGGGCGAGCTGCTGGCGTGCTGCTTCATCACTGCGTGCTGGGTGGTTGAATATTCAGAAACACCCCCTCCCCCCCACCGTTCTGATACTGATCACAGGGCCTGTGTCCAACCATTTCTCTAGCTTTCCAAAACATTCACACATTTTATTCAGTCACTGGTCAGCTGGCAGAGCCGCGGTAGTACGCGGCATCAGATTGTGTAGGTGTCCCTAATAAAGTGGCCACTAGGGTACTGTTAGGTATTTTTAGTCAGATAGAAATTGGATAGATACTTTATGTATTAGAAATGTTTAGTGGAGATAGGATGTCTAGTTAGACTGTTAAATGCTTAGTCATGCTTATGAGTTTCTACAGGGTACATCTGGTCAAGGATAACTAGAGAGAAGAGTTGATGACTGTCAGCAGACAGGATGTTTAATATTATTATTATGACGTGTATAACTGTAGCCTTAGCCATAATATGTTCTTATGTTTAAGTCACGACATGTTCTAGAAGTCTGTGAGAATGTTTTTAGCTACACACCACTTAACCAACAGACACACACACACATTGATTTGCTTCATGTTTTGACTACTGCTATGACCAGCTGCAAAGCTGGCACCAGAGACGTCGCGGTTGACGTTTCTGTGTAGTATGGGGCTAGCCCAACCGAGGGGATAAAATGTATAGGCCTGGTGGGCTCAGGGTTTTCCATCTTACATTTGCCTGCGTGCATGGTGGAGGTGCAAGATACTTGAGCGTGTAATGTTAATTTTACCTGTAATCCTTTGAATAAATCAGCACTGTTTTGAAGTTACTTGACCATGTTCTAAGACAGAGCCACATGGACTTCAGTGAAAGTTGTTCTCTGGATGCAAACCTACTGTACGCTGCATTTTTTGTAAGTTTCCTCAAGCCTCGTCAACACCTGTCAAATGCTACAGGTGCACCATGGGAAACGTAGGCTCTGCTGCTCCTGGAGGTTCACTGACTTCTCGTCCTCTGACACAGCTGCACACACAGATGTTAGACTGAGAGCAGGAGCATCATTTTGTTTAGATTAGGTTTGTGTCTCACTGAAACATTTGCCTTTCCTCTCACCACAGCCACCGGTTGCTGCTCATGTTGTTTCTGATACACAGTTTAACTGCGTGGCAGTAAACTCGCTGTCCTCACGGTTTCCAGGCCAGACTTCCTTCTGTCTCCTGTCTGATATGTCCTCATGCACAGACGTGTCTTTTCATTTCCCGAGCTCTTACATTGCATTTCCAGTCTGTTATTAATGAGGCCAAATCTGCCTCTTGATGTGGTTTGGATGAGATGTTCTGCAGGTTAATGTGAGTGGATATGAATAAAATCAGCCACTTCATGGTACATCAGCTCAGTAGATTAAAGCAGAAAATGTTAAACACAGCCAGCTGCAGACCAGAAAGAACAATATTTCCACATTAATGGTGTGGTTTTATTTTATAGCTGTGAGCAGGGAATGAAGCTTTTTGTGATTACAGATCAAACCAGAGAGGTTTGAAGGTGAAGTGGCTCTTTTCAACCAAAGGAAGCCACAACGCGGCTCCTCCCTGCTAGAAAAAACCACAACACAACAAAACACACACACACACACACCAGTGTAGTGTGAGCTGCACTCACTGCTGTGTTAATTCACCAAGCATCATCGTATTGAGACAAATTACACTGTATGAAGCTATGGGATGGTAATTATGCAAATGCCCTGACAGTTTGTGAGGGTGGAGGGATTGGAGAGGCTGAGTCACAAGCTTATTCACAGCCAGGTGACGGAGATGAGCAAGAGTTTCTGATTTTATAGCCTCAGAGGTGGAGAGGCTCTGAGGTCAGATCTGGAAAAGCACAATCACAGCCCGTCAAAGAGCTGCTGTTGGCTGCCTCAAGGAAATTCTACATAAATACATCAACCCTTCTTTTCATTATCATCAGATCCCGTGTGCAGAGCTGAGCTGAGAGGGAGCAGTCCAGGACGTGTTGAGCTTAGCTTAGCACAAAGACCGGAGGCAGGGCCAGACTGCCAGCATCTACGGGAAAACCTTGCGCCGTGCATCATTTTTATCAGTACCAGTGTTGTGCATGTGATGTGTAGCTGCAGCAACAGTTGTTGGACAAAAATGATTTTACTCAAGGTCCAGTAACGAGTTTGGTTTTCCTCCATCACCACGATGAAGACGAGTCTGTTTCGTACCTGAGGGCAGAGTGGGCAGCAAACTGGGAGTGTCGGTATAGACTCAGGTTTATTCTCTGTTTGACAACACAGCTTCTGAACTTGACCGGAGCTGGAGCCCGATTATTCTTTAAAGGTAGCCGGTGGTCATTTCCACCTACTGTTCTCTAAACAGGTCTGAGAGACGGTGTCTGTTTAGCTTCCTGTCGTTACAGAGTTGGACAACAGAGGACAAAATGGGCAGAAGGCTGGAAGCTGCCACCAAACACAGGACACACACACTGAAAACGCCTGCGGTTGTTTGTGGTGTTTACACACACACAGACTCTCGGCCTCCTGGGAGGAGGGGGCAGGGTGCATTAGAGAATCTGCAGAGCCAGCATCTTGAATAATTCAGCTGGCAGGAGGGTGGAGGCTTCGAGGGACAGTTTGAATGCTCTTCTCTAAACCTTGGGGGCCGAGCTCGTTCTGACGTGTTCACACACAGCCGTAGTCGGAGCAAGCTGTCCTGTCTGCTGCTGTTAGCAGCTGTTTGAAAGTAGCTTCTGTCTGTTGAAGCTGCTTCATATCATCAGCTGCTTTATACAGATGAAAGCGTGTAGACCGTGTGAAGGCACACACATACACACACACACACACACACACACACACACACACACACACTGTCTCCCTCTATAACGAGTCCTAAATGGCAGCCTGCTTGAAAGCCATTTCATGGAGGCTTCTGTTTGCACTTTAGATAATTGGTGTCAAAAGTCCAGTCCTGAGCGTCCCACTCTGCGTCCGCCTGTGCAAACGGCGTGTTTGTCTCCCAGGCTGAAAGGCCTGGAGACACTCAGCCTCTCAGTTCCCTCAGCCTTTCATCACATCGAGTCTCCTCCTCTGAAACCAGCCTGACTTTGTGTCTGATATTTAGAAGCTGTTATTATTGCCAGTCCTTCTCTTCTCTTTGTCTTCGCTGTTTCTGTGAAGCTCAGCTCTGAGACGACCTGAGCAGGTGAGTGACTCTGGTTTGTTTGTGAATGAAAAACCACAAATTAAACCACCATCTCCAGTCGTGTGACACTGTCCTTCTGCTGCAGAGTATGCATACCCACACCAGTGGGTTTTAGCCAACAGGATGAAGTGTTGGCATGGAGTATGCGTATCCACACCAGTGGGGTTTAGCCAACAGGATGAAGTGTTGGCATTTTGCCCTTGCACATCACTGGATGTTCATTTTAGCATAGGTGGGGGGCTGAAGGTTTCTGACGACTTGGCCTGGACCCCTCCCTCAAGTTCCACCTGTCATGTTTGTGTTCCATGAATGATTTTTACCCCAGACCATCATTACTGTGCTAATACTGAGGGTTGTCGCCTTTGTAACCAAGGAAACACATAATATACTAGACGGGTTTCATCCATAGCCAGGAAACAAGCTTTAAAATCCTCAGACCACATGTGAACCTGATACCCGTCTGCTTCCTGCCTGCAGGTCCTGCTGTTCAGCACGCTCTGGGGTGAAATCAAATTGGCTGAAAAATACTCACCATCCCACTGCTTTTACTGCACATATTATGAGCCCGTATAATGGTAGAGTAAGCCAGGCAAAGTAGAACGCTGCCTGCAAATAAAATACACCCAGATTTATAGTCTAAAGTGTTTGACATCCACAAACAGCTTTTCCATTAACAGTAACAGCAGAAATATTGAGAGCAGTGAATCAGCGAAGAGCATCAGCAGCATGTTGTTGCTAAGGACACCTCTTTATTCCCGTGCACTTCTCCTGTGTGCGCTATTTTCAAATGAAGCTCTAGTATTAAATGGCTTTTGGAAAATGTCTCAAATAAAACCGAGGTGAATAGAGGAGGCCTTTGACTAATCCTCTGTGCTTTATAAATGGACTTTCTGCTAAAATATTTACAGTGTAATAACACTGAGCAGGAGCAGTACTGTTATTTCTGTTTAATGAAACATTGTTTGCTATGTTTGAATAAATAATTAGGATGTCTAGGATCATAAATAAAACTGAAGGATGATTAACAGGAACATAATTAAAGCGTCCTCAGTCTGAGGTGACAGGAAGCCACAGAGCTCTGCAGGTGAGTGCCGACAGCTGTAGGCAGGTGTGAAGCCTGCAAGACTTCATGAACGCGCCAAGCTGGATATAATGAGCGGGTCCGACGGGCTCGTCTCACCTCAGCACCTGGTTTTCACAGCTGCAGGTCACGGTGATGCTCCTTCGACGGGTACAAAGATTTCACAATTCAGATGGAAAAATGCCTTAGTGACAAAGCAGGTTGTTCTTCTGATGCTCATCTGATCTGGACCTCTGGGGCTGAGGGCTGGTCACTGGAGCTGTGTGAAGTCTTCACACGCTCCACCATCGTCCCGGCCCCTGAGAAACCCTCCATCAGCAGATTAACG
>NW_018128073.1:149308-172503 GCF_001952655.1 Monopterus albus
ATCCGATCAGGAGATTATTGGCTCCAGGCTTGTCGCCGATGGTAATCGGTCTCATCCGAGACGGTGACTCCACTCTGACTCATGAATAACCACTCGTGAACATCTTTTAATGTCTATTGGAGGAAAGTTTTGTTTTTAACAACCCCCTTTAACACATCACAGTGTGCATCTACCAACTGTGTGACAGCACCAAGCCTGTGAGCAGGATACGCTGACCTTGGGTTATCATAACAGTGTGGAAATGTCACTGCTGCTGGTGTAACGTCAGGTGCGTCGGCTCGTGTCGGGCTCCCTCGTGTCATGTCACGTCATTGTTCAGAGGAACAGTTTGTTAAGAACTGTGTGTGTGAATCAATTCAAAAACAAATAAGAAATTAAGGCACATGTGAAGAACTCATGGAAACTCATTAGTGCACAGTATTATTTCAGGGTTTTCTAATTATCTTGATTGTCCCTTATGAGCTGTTTGTAAAATGTTGAGACTATTGTTTTCCAGGACTTTTCCTTGATAGAAAGCTGCATTAAACAGGACGTGTGGGAGATTTGTGACTGTATTCAAACCAAACCTGTAAACTCTGTCATTAGATGTGAAGCTCAGTTGTCGTGTTAGTAACAAACCAACAGGCCCAAGTGATTCGTGTTCCCTGCAGGTCGGTTACTTCCTGCTCTGCCTCGGCGTCGGACTCCAGGGTGAACCTGGATGGAGTCTGATCTGCTGCACATGAATAAAACATCAAAGCTGTTATCTTCATGCTGCACTCACAGCTTCTCGGGCAGAGATTAGTCCACGGCGGCCACTGATGAAGCCGAACAGGCCGAGTGTCTCCAGGCGACTCGCAGTGGTGCTCGCTCTGCCTTCAAGGAAAGATGCACAAACCCAGACACATTAGTCCCATTACAGTGGAGGAGGATGAGGAAGGCCTGGCTGTAATTAGGCAGCAGGCTCTTCTGCAGCATCTGCTCAGTGTCACTGTCACTGTCGAAGGGGTCGACCCCTGCAGCCTCGTCATTCATCTTCTCATTGGTTTACTGCTGTTTGGGCTCCACTACACTTCTGTTTCACACATTAGATGTTTGCTGAACAGCAGTCGTTTCAGATTGAACCACAGACGAAGCTGTGACTGTGACTCTCGGCCTCTAGTGGGACATTGGTGCGCTTTGTCCAACTACCGTCCACCCAAACCACCTTCTCTGCCGCCATTAACGAACATAGCATCCCATTCGTCCACGACAGCGTTGCCTCTTGAGCAGAGTCCAGCCGGTGAGGACTTTTCCTACAGAATATATTTTCAGTTGTAGATGTGTTCAGACACAGGGTTGACTATAATCTGAGAGTATCTTCTGTAGTCTGTGTTTTATAAAGACCAGTGGAACAGGCAGTGGAACTCTGGGAGTCAAAAAGTAGAAACGAGCCTTATTCTGTTTCACTGCCACATTGTCCTAATACACATCTTCACTAAACTGCAGTTTTTCCTCTTGAAAGCTCGGCTCCTGTAAACTGTCGAGAGGCCACAGCAGGAGCTGAGGTCCACAAAACCAAAACACTAAATACAAAATACTTAGTACTAAAGGACGTCAGTGTCCCTGCGCTTGCCAGAACAATAAGGTGTGGGGGATAGAGGAGGCGGTCAGGGCGTCATGTTTTATTCAGGCAGCAGAGGCGAACAGAGAAAAGCTCTTTACACAGGAACCCGTCCAGCTGCTGCGGCCAGGAGGTTTAAAATAGATGCAGGGACAAATGGACAACAAGCGCAAAGCATTTAGTCTTTATTAGACTGAACAGACCTCACATCCATCATCACGTTTCAGCACGACCTGCTGCTGCGTCGCCTCCCTGGGGTCCGTTTGTAGCCTGAAAACGGTTTCACATTCAGAGGTCAGCGGCGACGGCTGTGGAGTGTGGCGCTGCTGCTGCAATACAAAAAGCAAAGTAACATTAGTGGCTTAGTGAAGATTTTAATCCAGACTCCACTGTGATTTAGTGCGTTTTACTAGACTGCCTGCTGTCACACAAACTGAGTTTTCTTTTTTAGTCAGAAAAGCTGAAGCAGTTATTTTACTGTTTCTCACATCAGGTTCAGGCAGGTTTTCTATGAATCCACTGAATAAAGTCCCCTCAACAAAGGCCTAAGAAGGTAATAATAAGTTTTACATTTCACTTACAACCATCGGGGCCTGAAGGAAAATATTTAGTGGGGGCAGATGGGGCCAGTAAAAATCTTGGGGGTGCACATTAGAAAGGTTATATCTGTACAGTATAGAGAAACTGTAGGATACCAAGTCAAAAGAAAGGTAATATAATGTCAAATAAATAGTATTCTCAAGTGACATGTTTCAGTGGGTTCCTATAAAGGAAAAGCCGCTTTAGAAAGTCAGCGTGAGACTGGATTGTTCCAGTCAGCACAGTCACACCTGTGGCAAACAGACTGCTAGAAACCGCTGAGAGACTGGGCAGAGACCGCAGGCTGTGTCTGTCACACGGCCAGTGGCTGGCACACAAAACAAGGAGGCATATCAAGCCCTGAAAGGCCTTTTCATCCCGGATGTTGTCAGAGGAGCTGACGCTGTTGTTAGCGGCCCTGGCAGGTGGAGTCGACTCTGTTCTTCAGATGGAGTAATTAGGCAGCACAGCAGGAAGCTCAGCGGCTCCTTTACAACTGCGAACATTAAGACAAAAGGGAAACGTTCCCATTGTGTTTTATTAGGTTGAAGCAGCAGCTGTGGTGATTACAGAAACTTCTGTTTCACCATGTCCTCCATCAAACTCTCTCTTTTAAACGTGCAGCCCATCATGGTGTCTTCAATAAAGAGCTGGAGCACAGAGATACTGAGTTTATGTGCAGCTTTGAAGCTTCAGGGGAATAACCGAGCATCAGGATCCATGATGAAATTCAAACCAGAGACGTCAGCACAAACTCACTTCGGGTATTCGTTCAGCCCTCAGTGCCTCAGAACGACACCGAGCACGAGAACAGATGTGTCTTTAAGCCCAACAGGGATTTGAAGTCCCATCATGCACCACCGATATTGGTATTTTACATGAATGTGACGCCCCCCTCCACCCCGTCTCCTCCTCTCTGCTGAGGATAAATTCTGGGCTTTGAGAAAACCGAATCAATACGCCACAGCAGAGCAGAGGTTTCACTTCCCTGTGAAATGGAAACCTCACCCTGGAGGTATCTGTGTGTGTGTGTGTGTGTGTGTGTGTGTGTGTGTGTGTGTGTGTGTGTGTGTGTGTGAGAGAGAGAGAGAGAGAGAGAGAAACTGAGGTCAAATATTCAAGGTTGCTTTTCTGTCTTTTAATGATCTGTTGAGATGAACGAATGAGTTAATGAAGTGTTTCTACTGGGCCGAGCAGCCAGGTGCAGTCGGGCTGGGAGGTTTATTAGATTCATTTGAGTTTGTCATCATACGATTGCACGTTGTGAAAACTGATCTACAATACTTTAGTCACTGTGAAGCTCATCCACATTAAATCTAAGCAGACGTGGTGGTTGGTCGGTTGGGAGCTGGGAGCTGATTTGGCCTCTAGCTCTGTTCAGATCGTCTGTCGATCGCTTGGTGCTGCTGACTCGAGTCTCTGCACCGTGAAAGGGTTAAAGAATGTGCAGCGTGTTGCAGGCCTCAGAGCAGCAGAGAGAGGATGAGGTGTTGACGTCTGTCTCTCCTGGGTCAGGACTGCAGTAAAGGGACGGGAGGGGTTAGAGAACAAGCCCAGGGGGTAGGGGGCCAGGGGCCAGGCGGCCGTGAATTATGTGCATTTCAAATCCATGTTTCTGTTGTAAAATGTATGAGGGCGAGGAACCTGAACACAACACGGCCGAGGTCGGAAACACTGAGAGACACATCAGCAGCAGCCAGCGCCTCGCTCCTCAGATAACACACACACTCGGAAGCTTGTCTTCTTTGGCCTTAGCTCAGCAGACACAGGCATTTGCATTTATGTTTGTCTCCAGCTGGAGATTTAAAGATGTTTAGAGTAATCCCAAACTGCCTGGGTATTAAAAATGTGGCTTTGTGAAACCTATGACAGGAAACGACACACTCACCTCTCTCTCTCTCTCACACACACACACACACACCATCACAGTCGCTCAGCAGGGTTGTTGGCCTCCAGGCTCCGAGCTGCTGATGGATGTTGCTGCTGGTTGGACTTAATTAGCCATGAACGGCCTGCAGCGGGCGGCTCGCCCTCCACCGCCACAGGGCCGCTGGACAGGCTTCATTAACATGGACTTGGCGATTTGAAGGTAACATGTGCTAGAGGTCAAAACTGGGGCTGACTTAGTTCAAAGACAGTTTTCAGACATCTATACAGTGTTGTTGGAACACCGGGCTGTTTTTGATTTCCCAGCCTTTACCACTATATGTCTTAACTGGGTGTGACATCACTAGTTTAGGGCAGTACAGGTCAAACTCAGGACCTGGTGTCTCTCAGCTCAGTTTTGTGAGTTTGTTGACAGTTTTGAGAGAACCATGGTAAAACGTGTGGTCCTGGGTCACACTGTGACACAGACTGCAGCTCTGTAGTACAGTTCAACAGCACTACAAAATGATCACACAGCTGAATCGACACCTCTGACACAGTTTGAACACAACCTGAACATCGTCACCTTCTGCTGGATGAGTTTGAGACAGGTGTCTGACAACCTAGTGTACACCCATCACAGTCTGACACACACTGAGATGTTATTAGGCCCAATTAATGTCAAAAAACGCTCGGCCTTGTCCCCAGTAGGACCCAGAACATGTATAGCACAGTACCCAGTCGCCCACCTGGAGGCCCAGGCGCACAGTCGGCTGGAACTGTTGAAGATTAAGCCCATATGTTCCAAAGTAGTTTGACTTGGATCCATCCCAGTATTTCCAAACCTCAGCTCTGGTGAAAACCAGGCAAAAACAGCAGGGTTCAAAGCGTTAAACCTCTTTATTGAAAAGGGGACTGAGAGAAAACTCAGCCTTGGATGAAAAACCAATTTAGTTTTTCTTCTAAACTGGGACAACCTCAGTTTGGGGATTTTCAATTCAAACATGTCAAAGCATCAGTAACTTAAACCCTGAAAGGAAAATGACATTTTGAGTGCAACATTTGAAGCCTTTTCCACTGTGTGTTACATCCTAACGATGAGTTTGAGGATTTTCTCCAGCCCTGAACACAAAGCTGAGGCTACCAGCTGGGCAAAGCTGGCGAAAAGCCTCTGCTTCATTTCATATAAACTGGTTGTCAGAGCAGTTTTGGTCCAGATAAATGCTGTGTCCCTGGTTCTGTCCAGGTTCTGTCCAACGGCAGTGTGTCAAAGTTTTAATTGCCACGTGTCTTCTTTGTTTGCTAGTTTGTACTCTGCTCATGTGTAAATGTGTTCAAAGTAGTTAATATAGAGACAATCGGGAGGAAAGTATTATTATTATTATTATTATTGTGAGTCTGCAACTCAAAACGATTTGTATTATCTGTTTATTAGCTGGACGATTCACCAAACGCCACCATGATGTCTCCACGTCTTGTTTTGTCCAAAACCCAAAGATATTCAGTTTACTCCATCTTAATCAAAAAAATGTGCACATGAATTGAGAAGTTTTACATTTTTGCTGCTTTAACTTTAAAACAACAATATGATTGATGTATTATTGAATTTTCCAGTTCATTTCCTGTTGACCAGTGAAACTGACTGATCTCTGTAAGGTAATGTAATATCTGACGGGGATCGAGACCCATTTTGCCCCGGGCCCTACTGAGGTTAGTCCAGCCGTGCTTGCACAATACGTTTTAGTTTCTTAAACCTGAGCCATAGTTGTCCCGGTTGTCCGTCTCCCAGCCGGAGCTGCACATCTCCAGCTGTGCTCCAGAGTCTTTGTGGCCGGCTGTAACTGGAGCCATTTTTAGGAGTAGGGGAGGTCCGCAAACAGCAATTAGAGACCATTACATGGCTCTTCAAAGGCCCCTCGTCTGTGGTCTGTGACACGACGCGCAGCGGCGGGAACCTTCAGCTTTTATCTCAAAGAAAATGTGGATAATTTAAGTTGGCTGCACATTTGAGTCGTGGAGGCCTGTTATTACCAGTCATGACGTGACTCCCTCCACAAACCACCGGTTCCGTGTGTGTCTACTGTTGTTCATACTTCTGGTTTTTGTCATCCAGTCTGCTGCCAGATAACACTTTGTAACCAGTGTCCATAAGTCACATCATGACATTTTAGGAACTGATCAGTAAGAAAACTTCAAAGAACAAAACGGATGGATGAGCGACAAGTCTCAGGGGAAGCTTTGCAGCAGGATGCAACTTTAAAAAACAGGCCCTTTGTGAACTCTTCCTCAGAAACCTGTGTCTCAGAAATAAATAAAGAAATTATCTGAAGTTTGGGGGTGAGACCTGACCTGTGCCAAGTACACACCTGGTTTAGACTACAGCAGGATTTTGGTCTGAAATCACTGTGAACTGGTTCTGTAGTAAACCAGACCGGAATGTTTCTCTGAGCCTGAACCAGTTTCACACCGCCGTGGTCTCTACAGGCAGATGCTGTGTTGACGTGGTCACTGACATGTGCAGTATTTGCAGTTTACCTAACGCCTAACGTTTCCTCAGTATGTTAATGACAGCTGCTCTGGTGGCGTTACACAAACTCATCAGCGTGACCTGATGCCTCTGCCGTTCTTCACAACTGAAAGGTCGAAAGAACAAATGACGTTGTCGTGGCAAGAGTGTGATA
The DNA here is from genome assembly GCF_001952655.1 of Monopterus albus. Taxonomy (NCBI): domain Eukaryota; kingdom Metazoa; phylum Chordata; class Actinopteri; order Synbranchiformes; family Synbranchidae; genus Monopterus; species Monopterus albus. The sequence goes on from NW_018128073.1 coordinate 156,017, forward strand.
CCGACTAAATTAATTCAGACAAACCATTACAATTCAAAGGATCATTTAATATTACAGTTATTCTGAATAGAGTAGTATTTAAACAGATAATCTTGTAGTTAGGGAACAGAGAACAGAGAACAGAGACTCTCCTCTGGCAATGGAATAGATAAAGCCTAAGAAGATTGTTAAAGCACCAGTCAGTCAGGTCATTTGTTGTCAGTCCCGAGTCAGTCAGCGTCTTCCCCAGCCGGCTGGGTCCCCAAAAGGTACATGGTCTACTGTTCACTGCAGCATGGTCATCTTCTCTCCTTCTCTCTCAGGCTCACTCCTTTTTATCAGCTTCCAACTTCAACTTCCCAACAGCTGGACTCTGTTCGTCTTGACGTCTGTCGGGCCCTCCTTCTCACTCCATTCTGGGAACCCTCTACAGCCTTCCTGGAAACCAGGAAGCCTGACCTAATGTTCCTACCAAGATCCTCACAAAGGAACACAGAGTTTATCTCTGACCGTACTTAGGATTTAACTCGAAGTCTTGGAACTATGCCAATTAAGTTTCAACTATCCAAATTTTGCTCTGAGATGTACTTCGAAAACAGGCAACATCTTGGCCACTTACATAAGCCCATTGTCCAACTCACATGAACCCATAACCACTCAGCTCAAACAAGTACAAATAATAAAATAAGTACAAATAATGTCTATATGTGAACTACATACTGTTCTATTACATATTTCTTCTGGAATCTGGTTTATTTTTAACCACTACAACATGCAAACAGATGTGCCCAGCTCCACTATTACAGACTTGCAACACAGCAGCAGGCTAATGCTCAGCTCATACATCTGATGAAAAGAGTGCACAGTTTGTTATGAACCCATCTGGCCCTGATTGGTTGGCTGTTTTTCCAGCAGGGGAGCAGCCATCAGCGAGCACAACGCTTGGCCTGTTTGATAAAACTCTGAGATGTGGGCAGTAATTCACCGGTATGGAGGCAGGTTCTCCCAAAACCTGTATCTGCTGCTAAGGAGAAAGCACACAGCAGTCAGACAGATGAGGACTGATCCTTTCTTAGTGAGTCCGGGCTCAGGCTGACTTCTTCTCTGCTCCCCACTGTCAGAGCGCAGATTTGCCTTCTCGGTTCTGAGTCTGCCCGTTATTTCCCTGGCGTAAACACTGCAGACACACGCACCTGTAGTTCAGGTGTCTGTGTGACACGCAGCTTTATTGCTCTGTCTGATAAACACTCATCTTCTGTCTTGTGCTTTGCTGGGAACTGTGTCCATATTCTCCCTGCAGCTCTGCCTTCTATCTGCTTTATTGGTCATAAACTCATAAAGCTGTCTGGGCTTTATTCAGCACGATCGTGATCAGAACACAGTTTACTGCTCATACTCACGGAGGTGCTGTGGCTCTGGTTCACCTTATTGATCTACCTGCTCGGCATCTGTCTGGCTTTTTTTAACCTTGTCCTTTGTTTGTCTCCCTGTTGTAGATCTGTCAGAGAAGAAGAGCGACCTGAGGGTCTGCGATGACTCCACCTGTCGATTCGGAGGCGTCTGCAGAGATGACGGCGCTCAGCTCAAATGCGTCTGCCAGTTCCAGGTAGATGAGATTAGTTTTTCTAAGGCTTAAAGGATTAGACAAAAAACAAGGAGACCTTACCTCAGACCTTGGACTTACATAGCCTGGCATATTTAATGTTCCAGAGGATAAACGGGCAGAGGCTAAAGAACAGGCTGTAGTTCTCTGTCTCTGTATCCTGCTTCTTGTGAAAGTTTACATCTCTTCACACAAGTGAAGATGCCCTTTCAACGTGCTGTCTCTTTCACTGAGTCGGTGCTTTCAGTCAGCAGTGAGGAGCTCGTATCTGTGCTTGGTCTGTCACGGCCTCACAGAGCCACTGGCCTTAGTTTTGTTTGTTTAGGAGTTAAAACAAGACAATAACATGTCTAGGTTCATTCAGATACACCAGGAAACATGAGCTGCCTGCTGATATTTGAGAACAGTCCAATCATTCTGCAGTCAGGATGTTACGTTTGGAGCTTATTTAGCCGAACATGACAAAATAAACACAGCGGCAGCGTGAAGGGCAGCGTCTGAGTCAGATTTTCCACAGAGCTGCTCCTTTACTGCCGTAACAAGGCACACAGACTGTGTAAAACTGGCCGTCACACTCTGTGATGTGAAAGCAAAACCTGCATTTATCACTCGGGTCCACACAAACAGGATGGAGCACACTGAGCTGTTCAGCATAATGTGAGGAGAGCGAGGCGCAGCCCAGAGGAGCCTGCAGCACAGAATGGTAACTCACATTATAGCAGGAAACCATGAGGAGACAGACAGACCGGCAGCAGCGCCGTCCTCAAACCTCCCACCAGGAGACGGCGTCGTGCACGGTCATGTAACACAGGGCAACCTAAATGAAAGGAGGTTTGTTAAACCTTAAAGCTTAAAGCCCACCTCCAGAATCTCTGTTATAGTTCTGAAAACAAACCCATGTTGATTTTTCTCCGTCATGCCACCTCACACCGAGGCTGAACACTGGTGCAGTACACGAGGACATCACTGCGCTCCAGTGATATTTTCTTATTAAAAGTAATAATAAAAGCCGTACCATCCCCATTGCATTTTCAGCTACATGAGAGTAAACTGCAGCTGAGAGCAGTGAGTCGCAGTGAGGTCTGTTTACCACAGGGCTAAAAATAGCTGGAAACATATGAAAAGTTGAGTTTCTCTGCAGGAGTGTGTGTCAGTGTAGATGTATAGTAATGTAGATCAGTCAGTTTGTACGTTTCTGCCTGTGTGCTGCTTTATCTGGAGTTTTATCCAGCTTATTTCAGTGTCTGATGCCTGCTCCACCCGTTCATCTGCAGGCCAGGTGGATGCAGTCAGAATATCAAACACCCCCCTCCAGCTGGACCTATCACACCTTCTCTGCCATCACTCATTTAAAGGACTGACCTGTTACGTTTTAGTTTAAAGCACCCCTCTGTTCTGCTCGACCCAGCAGGGTCCATCTACTTCCTCATCATTAAAACTTTTCCGTTAGTTCCTCTAAACAGAAGAAGTTTCAGTCGCCACAGATGAACAAAGAAACTCCAACTTCTTCTTAAAGTGCTGAAAATGAGCTCTGTTCTCTGTCACTTTCACTTCAGCTCGTTGGACTCCTGTTTGCTCTTCACATCAAACACTGTGTGTTAGTTTGGGTTGTAAGGCTGACGTGCCAGACCTTCCTCTGCTCCGTGATCAAGATAATGGTTAATGGTTCTTATAGATCCACTAGTTTTAACTAGATGGTGAATCTGAAAGGAAGTTAAATAAAAGCTTCTGTTATTTGTCTGTAAAACTGGCGACGTTGTGATTTAGTTTCAGAACATTTAACACGCCACCAGAGGGGCAGCAGTGGGCCCTCTTCACAAACATGGACAAAGAACTAGAGGAATCTCCGTTCTCTTCTCACTGGGTTTAGAAAGATGCCATGTTTCTCTCTGACGTGACCCACTGAGGCAGCAGGTGTGATAAGTCCGGCCTCCTCTGCTTCCAGATAAGAAAAGGTTGACAAGTCACTTCCTGACATTTGAACTGATTATTAGAGCACAGCTGATTCAGGACGAGTAACAGGTTTCAGGGGAAACTGTGTGGAGATTAAATACCAGCTTGGGCGTTTTGGGAACTCTGCTCTGTTTGCAGATGTCCGGGACGTGCTTCGCCTAGCTTAGCAGGGGAAGCTGTTAGCCCAGCACACATGGTTTGTCTGAGCTGTGTTATTCACCAGCTGAAGTCTGCTGGGCTTAGTCAGAGAGACAGATCAAACCTGACAAACTCTCTCTGAGTCCAGGACCCTAGAGATTAACCACTGGCCCTGCACAGTCTCAGCACATCTCTGGTTGTAATGTGGATTTTATGAAGCAGCTCCTCAGTGCAGAAACACAGGAGTCCCCTGCAGACTTCAGTGACATTACACTGTTATGTCATGGTCATGTACAGGGCTGGTGTTTGATGCACTTTGCTGCATCTGAATCAGCATCTGTCCGATTATTAAGTCTGAATTATTTTGAAACCCCTGACTGAATCTCCTTAATTTCAGCTGTCGTCCTTTGTAACTAAAGATTCTGTTCAGATCTCAGACCGGTTGTTGTGGCACCAGCAGCCACCTAAAAATGTGAATCAGTGTGGCCTAATCAACGTTGACAACCTGAAAATGAGCCGAGCAGCACCGCATCTGAAATCCAGAGTATTGATTGATATTGATTGTTGTGATGCTCTGAAGTAACTGCTGTGACTTTCTGCCTGTGAGGGTCGTGTGCTACTCAGAAGCAGGACTCAACAACAGACAGGTAGAAAGCCGTGTCTACAGCTCTGGTCAGAGGTGACGGGTCGCTCAGCAGGACAGCAGGTGCAGGGAGGTCAGGGTGAGCACAATGAGGAAACTGACTACACAGCAGTGACTACAAAGACAGGGACAGCAGGCGCAGGGAGGTCAGGGTGAGCACAATGACTACACAGCAGTGACTACAAAGACACTGGGAGAGGGCAGGCATGCGCACCAGCGGGGGTAACGAGGCAATGAGTGTGTTGGTGGCGGGAACACGGGGGTAACTACAGGGCAAGTAGTTTCTGATTCACAACTCTGAGCTTAATGAGCTCCACATATTGATTTGATGCAGGAAGGCTGGGACTCTTCCGTTCTGATCATTTCTCTGGAGGAGAGCCTCCACTCTGCTGAAGTACAAGTCACAGAGACGCATGTCTGTTCACTAACAGTCGATCTTTGGTAGATGCTCGGAGATTAAAGCTTCACCGCAGCTGGTGGACGGTTAACAGTAATGAGCTACAGCTGATGTCGCTCATTTTAATGAGAGAAAGCAACGAGAAGCTGCTTCATTGGTCTTTGGTAAATAATAACCAGAGGGAGAAAGTTTGATAAGGGATGTGTGAGTGTCACAGCTTTATCAATGAAGTATTTTGCAGGCTGGGACCTGGATTCAAAATGGAACTGGCTGTCTGAGCCAAAGCCTGATCAGCTGCTACCAGGACTCAGACACAACCTGACGGCTGCTGAAGGGTTTCACGGGCTGCTTCAGCACCTCTCGGCTGACACCGTCTGTGGGAGAAATGGACCCTGCAGAGAACCAAACACATTATGAGCAGAGCACAGCCACAACTCTGCCTTTTGCCAAAACCCAGACACAGCACTATGACAGGATGATGCTTCGTTTCTTCAAGAAGAGACTCTCAGCTGGAGTTTGGGTGTGAAGGAGCCAACCCGCCAAAACTGAGCAGTGAAGCTGTGGATGGACGTCCTGCCGCTCACTCGCCAAGCTTGTGAACCCTGTCTGCTCCGAGGTCTGCATTTACTGACCGATCGCTGCTCAGTGGTTTGTCATAAAGCAGCTGCAGGCGTCACTGGAGGCTGTGCTGGCTGGCTGTAGACCAAGTCAGCTCTGCAGGGGGTTCCTGACTCATGATTGACGGCTGTGAATTAATAGAATACAGATTGCTGAAGTCTGGTATGTGTCCTCATTAGCTGAAGCTTGGATCTGACAGTCAAATTAGTTTGTGCAAAATTTCATACACAATGAATGGAAACTCCCAAGCTTCTCTAACAGCATCACATGGTTCATAACTAACTGCTTGTTTCTGATTCATCGATGACAAAGAAGTTGGCCTGAATAGAATCTAAACTCTAGTTGAGGAGGTTTCCAGAGCCAGATCAGGAAATAACAGTAACAAGACAAACTCTCACCCAGTGCCGACTTGACATTTAAGGGCTCACACACACATTTTGGCGAGTTCTCCATGTGTGAGGTCCAGAGCAGCTTTGATTCCACAGCTACAACCTGTCAGCGCTCGAAGTTTCTCTGCAGTGAAAAAGCTGCCGCTATGTCCAGTGAGCAGCATCACATTGTGACTTCATTAACATTTGACTGTGTTTGATTTCCAGTGCCACAAAAACTACATCCCCGTGTGCGGCTCGAACGGAGACACCTACCAGAATGAGTGCTACAGGCGCCAGGCATCCTGCAAACAGCAGAGGCTCATCTCCCGCGTCTCCGACGGCCCCTGCTCCGCCGGTGAGTCTGCCAGCAAACACACAGGGTCAGGTGATGGAAACCTGAAATAGCTCTGACCGAGAGTGGGCGGGTTCATCAGAAAAGTGAATCACAGCTCTTCATTTATTGGTATCGACCAGTGGAGTGTGTGAGGACACCAGTCAGTGTCTGTAAAGGTTTCACTCTTTTAAAATGTTTCTGTCGTTTGGGGAAATAATTCAGCCGCCGCCTCAGAGAGTGATGTAACTCCTCTTCATTTTGTTCCATCAGTCACATCTTGATGGCTGGTGCCAGCTTTGTCAGGTGGTGGAGGAGTAATTATGAAGTGAAGTTGTTGAGATAGAGGCTCTCTGTTGATCAACACTAATCACATGGCGTGCACGCCGAGTCAGGGGAGCCGAGGCACAGAAACATATCGTTCACCTGCTGGTAGATTTGAGAGATCTGTCTGTGAAAGTGGAGCCTGGCCGACGCAGACATTCGAACCAGATCAGATAAGGACGTATCAGTGCACACGCTCATGGATGAACAGAAGCAAACGACTTGATGAGGATCCTTCAAGGTTAATTACTGCAGAGTCTCAACTGGGATGAACAGGACGTGAGGCCTGTGAAAACTAAACTTGTTTTACTGTGAAAAACTTGAACGGCAGACGACGACACAGACACGTTACATTAGAGCTGTGATGCATGCTGTAGTGCACAGTAGCTTCAGAGAGACTCCGACCCTTTCACTTTCTGCTCATCAGTCCAACTAGTGATAGTAAAAACTGTGACTCCTGTCTTTAAACTGTGGCTGTTGTAGGCCTGTAAAAACAGGGCACGACACTTTGAAACCCCTCTTTGCCTTTGAGAACAAGTTTTATATAAAATAACTTGATGCTGAGCTGTTGCACGAGCAGCTTAGGGCTGAGATCAACTGATCGCTCTGTAACGTGACTGTAGCTGCCTCACACATCGTTTCATTCTACTGACAGGAGACGGTGCTGCAGCATTTCCATGGCACTTAATTTTACTGTCATTATATTTTTTTAATTGACTGAACACAAGGCACTGAGCCTCGATTTTTCCTCTGAACTGTGCCGAACGTCATCAGTCAGATTGATTTTGGAGAACGAGCCAGTTAATCAACCATGGATCAATTTTAATTAGGAGCTGTGAATGAGAACTGTTGCAATCCTCCTGAGCTGAGTGGTTCTCAAACTGGAGTCCGGGGACCCTCCAGAGGTCCTTCAGGGGGATTAGTCAGTTGTTGTTGTTTGGTGCTTGTCTTTCTCTCTGTTGCTGCTGGAGCACAGGAATTTCCCCATTGTGGGATTAATAGAGTTTTATCTTATCTTATCTGAATTCCATTCAGCGGCCCTCCAGTCCAGCAGAGACGCTCCCATGACTCATAAAGACAAACCTGTGATTTAATGACTCGGTCATCAGGAGCCAGGACCATCCTTGTTGAAGCCATTTTTGGACCGGGATCAGGATATAGTCTGACTTCTTTCTAGCCCAAACACCCCCTTGTTTGGAAACATCACATCACATATAGTAATATATGAATCACAAGGACAGGTTTGGAAACTTTTGATGATAATACTTGTACTTTTACTTCAGTGGCAGTTTGAATGCAGGAGTATTTGTACATTAATTTGTTGGTACGTTTCTACCACTAATGGGGGTTTAATGCCTCTTAACCAGCGGTGAACTGGTGCCAGCACCAGAAATTATGTTAAAAGTTGCACCGTGGTTGCAGACAGCAGCGGGCCGATCATGTCTGCCGCTGCAGCGCTGCATGTATGAGTAGAGCAGGGTCACGGGGAGGTGCTTGGGGCGCCGGCTAAGATGTCAGAGCCATCGCACTCGGATGCACCTCCGGGCCACTCAGGGCCTGTTTTCTCATCCCACTTTTGACAAATGGGGAACCTAGTCTGACCACAGCGGTGCTGGAGGTGGCGGTCAGCTCCATCTGCAGGGGCAGTGCCTGATTTCCCAGGAGGCACCGCTCAGCGCTCGGCTCTTATTACTCGTTACATTGGGGATCTGGCACTGTGATATGCCCTCCGCTTCCCTTGCCTCCCTCCTGTCCTTTGGTAATTTCCTCTCTCTCAGATTTATGCTTCCTATAATTGGAGCGTTCGGCGGCCGTGAGCCGAGGCGACGGTGCAGATACTCAGCAGTTTATTTCCCCGAGCAGGAGGAAATGTAGCGAGTTGGCTGCTTTCGCAGGGCAGGCTGTGATGGGAGGTAAGAAGGCTGAGCATCCACGCTGGGACCTGATCACAGGTCAGCGGAGGGTCTGGGCCCCCGCCACCAGCCTCAGGCCAGAGTTATCACTCTTTAAAACTTGTGTTTATTGGCCTATTGAATGAAGAGGAAGAGATGAGAGAGGCACGTATGGCCACGCGCAGCTGGATTAGAAGAGGGGGAAGTGACAATAAAAAGCTTCTCCGCTGTAACCTGGGGCTTCTCATAACCTGCTGAGACTCTGGAACAAAACCTCAGAACCAGGATGTTTCAGATTTACACCGACAGAGACTGAGTTGGGACCAGCTCTGAGGTTTTACACTGTTTGGGAGGCAAGTGAAGTAAGCAGCTGTGAGACAGACATTAATGTCAGGCATGGTGTTATTAATGCCTTTTTTAATATTTATGTGAATATGAGATAAGGGATTATTGCCAGCTGACAATCCTGGGGCTGCTGGAGCTGGAGCAAGCTGCTCAATGGCCCAAAATGGCACCCAGAGCACCCACCAGTACGCCCATATCAGATGATTTCTTACCTTGGCTACACTCGGATGCCACCGTTAAGCACTAAATGCAGTGTGTACTTCAGTGCTACGTGCACGTTCAGACTGAACGCCAGCCTGCACAAGCAATGCTGGAGTGTTGCTTCGGGTACAGGTGAGACATGAGATACAGCCCAGGCTGATCAACAGATCTGTGCATTTGAAAGTTGATCAGGTACAAAAACACTGTGCGGAGGATTGCAACAGTTTCAGACAGGATGCTGCGCCGCTGTCAGGCGCTTAGTTTACACAGTATGTCATGGCAGCATTTACAGTGTAAACAGTATTTACAGACAACTAACCTGCAGCAGCGTCTCCGTGTGTGTGTGTGTGTGTGTGTGTGTGTGTTCATAGTGAACCTACCAGTAACGTGATCGCTGTCTTCCCTAGCTAGATTCCCCCTGGATGTGTACACAGGTGACCAGGGTTCTAATAGACTAGTCAGACTTTATTCATCTAAAGCAGCATGACAAAAGGCTTGTGCATGGCAAACGACTGCAGACAGGAAGTGTTACTGGAGCAGAGGCTTTAAAGGAATGGGGCATTTATACGTGTAAACTAATTCCAACCAAAATGTCAAAGTAATTCCACCACTTGTTGAGCTCAGATACATTTGCTCCTCCCACTGCGCGGCCAGGCCACAGTTCCCATCAACAAAAGGCACACTTGTCCAGGCCGGAGGAACTTCCTGTTGTTCAGACATTCCCAGAGGCTGAATCCTTAATAAGTGGAGTTTGAGTTGGGATTGTTGTGTCACATCGTTCCACTTATGACTCTAACAGACAGTTTTGGTGTTGCAGGTCAAGAGTGAACGTTTGGCCTCAAGTTGAACACATTTTCAGTCTGAAATTGGTGTGAAATGACCCTTTAAATGAACATCGCTGCAGCAAAACAAAATTCCAAGTGATTGTTGTGCCATTGTGTCTTTCTGTATTATTTCTGAAAAACATTCCAGAGAGACCATCTGTTTCCAGCCCTGAACTGAACAGAAAATTGCGCATGGAACTGGGCTACGGATGACCTTTGTGTCTGCTTTTGGGAAAACATTTTTAAAAGGGTCCAGTTTGTTGTAATAAGTGAAATTGTCACCCCTGGCTCAGTTCATCACTGTCAAGATCCACACAAGACAGAAAGAGCCTGAGAAAGAAGTGGCTCATAGTTTCACATCAGAAAGAGCAGCTGCCTTGTTAGACACAGGGTCGGCCATTTTGAATCTCCTCAGCAGGTTAACCACCTGTTTTGAGGATTTGATCCAGATTTTCTGATCCAGTTTGATATCAGGGTGATCCCAATCCTGTTTTTTGAACATCCCAAAACCCAACTCTGATCCACTTGGACAGGGATTAGAGGCCCAGGACATTCCACCTGTTTCAGAGTCGTATCGTTGATTAAAACAAGTAAAGTAGTTTCAGTCTTTTCACTTAAACATTCGACTTCAATAATTTTCTCATTAGTACAAGGCCATTATCCGCCCCCAGGAGGAGCTCTGTCTTTGTGTGAGGCCGAAGCAGAGTTTCACCTGCTGTTTGAAACCAAACTCTTTATATTTAGTCGATATCATCCTGACAGAATCATTAATATCTCCACTCACTCGTGGACCATTTCTGCTTCCTGTGGCATGAAAAACCATCTCATTCTGACTCTGTAAAGACGTGCAGCAGCTAAAAGTGAAATGTAACTGCACAAAGCAGCTGGTGTCCGTTTCTTAATGCAGCAAAAGCAACGTGCCAGAAACTCCAGGCGCAGCAGCCGTTCTTACCAGACCAAGGTGTGCACTGCAGAGCTAAGCCGGCTGCAGCGCACACTTACATCATCCTACATGTATGTGTCTGTTCCTCATGCCATGAAAGATTCAGCATCAAGTCCATCACGTCAGTCGGATACATGTATTATTCACTGATGACTGGTGGTGTGTGGACTGTCCAGGAATATTCCATCCTTCCCTTTCTTGAGATGAGATGTGGTTTGTGTGCTGCTGCTGTTTTTACAGTTCTGTTTGTGTGCAGCTTTAAAACTAATGAGCATGCATGCAGGAATCTGCCCCGGATGTGTGCATGCGTGCAACACATCCGGGCAGCATCACCTTGTCTATCGTTAAATCTGAAACCTGTTTGGAAGCAAAGAGGAGATTTAGACGTGCAGCAGCTGCATCATGTTTCAGGTCCCGTCTGTCATCTGGGGTTGTTCACCTCCACGGGGTCAGAGCAGTGTAGCAAACAAAACAGAAACCTGGATTTACAGGAGGGACAGAGAAACTGCAGCCTCGCTCTCACTGCTCAGCACTGTAGCTTTTTCCACCCCTTTGTGGTTGGTTTTAGAACACGTAATGTGGAGACTTGTTGTTTTCTACATCATCAGTTGTGTTTACTAGTCACCCTGAATGTGTATCTGAGGTGAAGGCACCCACTCATGCCTTGATACCGAAGCCGAAAAAACAGAAATACTGTGTGTTTATTCTAATTTACCATAGTTTTAAACACAACAGAGAAATGTGCACAGAACGGAGCCTGTTGAAAGAATTCATGAGCAATCGTTTCATAAGGTTAAGTGATGCTCCGCTGTGCTGCAGCCCACACAGCGCCGCCGTCTCCCATGCAGTGAGAAAGGACATTTATCACTGAGCTTTACAGATGTCCTGTAAGTAGGTGTGTTTCTGAACTTTGAGCCTTTCCCCTGTTATGCTAAGCTAGGCTACCTGTGTCCTGCATTCAGGTCTGCAGCTGACAGCCAGACATGAGGTTGCCCTGGATTCCCTGACTGACTGTGCTGCCTGCTCCTCGCAGCAGGCTGCCAACACACAGGCCAGTCTTCAACAAGGGAAAGTAGTTTTTGCAGTTAGTTTGAAACAAAGTACAACTAAGTGGAACCAGCCACAGGTAAAGATGCTGCAGATGACCTCGCCAGCAGACGTGAATCAGACTTCTTTAGAGCAGCGTCACAAAGTGCCACAGGGAGAAGAGGAACGTGTGCAATTATCATCTGAGCCCTTGACAGGTGTTTAATAATCACCATAAACATCACTGACGGTTGTCGTGTCTCTTGTGTCTTCACAGATCCTGGATCGGGTTCAGGAGACGGAGACGGTGAGTGTGGTTTTGTTTTTGGTAAACGTTTCATTTCCTGCCTGTGAAAGTCTAACACAAATCGATTACAGTTGAGTCTTTATCTGCCCTCCACAAACATTAACCATTGTGAGTCTGTGCTGATCGCTGCCAGGCTGTGTGTCCTTCTTTGTCTCTGCCCCCACTCTTTGAATATTAACTTCTAATCAGAGCTGTGTGGAGGGTTTCGTTCTCGGCGTTAAGTCCTCCCGATGAACCGGTATTTTCTGTCTCATGGGAGTCGAGCTGAAATCCTCACTGTTGCCAGATTTAGCAACAGAGACATTTTGCCACCATCTGTGATCACTAACCACAGTGCTGGTCGTTTCAGACTCCTGCTGGGGGGTTTAATTGGAGGTGGTCTCCAGAGAGACCGCCAACGTGTGCCTCACGCACCCTCATTTTTCAGCACAGATGTAGCGAAGTCCCATCTCTTCACCCGGGCACAAACGTCACTCCTCTTCCTGTTAAGGAACCTGGTGGTAGTACAGTCCAGCTTGGCACGGTGGAAGGTGGTGAAGTCAAAGTCAAGCCAGCTAAAAAGATCAACTCACTCGATCGTAACTGTTCCAACTCTTTACCAGCTACAGCTCGACAGTGACCTCAGGATTTTGCATGTTCATGAAAAAACACATTCCAGCATCACGTTGGAGGATGCTGAACAAATGAAAAGGAGGCGACGCTGATCCACCGGAGGCCTGAATGTTTGGACGGCTCAGCGGCTCTCTGCCTCCATCCTGGGCTGTCACTCTGATCTTTAACCTTTTCAGTCGACATCTAATTAGCCTTCTCCTGCCTCCATAATGTGAGCTCTGTGTGTGTGGTCTCTGCGTTGATCCTCACCGTTCTCTCCGTGTAAACTAAGCTGCTCTGCCCTGGCGTTGCTCAGGCGTCACCCTGTGAATCAGCTCTGAACACTCCTAAGCTGCTCACCCTGTGAATCAGCTCTGAACACTCGTTGTCGTGTGCTGCTGTTATCTTTGAATAATGAAATGAAGACGCTTTTCCCAGCTGAGGGTGAGGTCCTGTTGAAGTGCTGCGAGGATGTAGACTGACGGGATAAACGCTGTGGAAGCTTTTCTCCCCAGCGTTGTTTTGAGGCAGGACACAAATAAAACATCAGGCACACGTATGCTGGGTGTGGTGCCTCAGTATTTGCTTTTTTAGACACGGGCCCTGTTAGTTTGTGGTAACGTCTCTGTCAGTTTCCATCCTGGAGACTTTGTTCCCCACTCCATGTCTCTGACTGGTCAGACTGGAGTTGCTGGTTGTAGATTCCCTCATAAAGAAGCTCATTGTGTGGGATGATGATTTAGTGTTTATGTCTATAGCATGACTTCACCAGTGTTGAGCAGGGGTCAGAGCTGTGCTGAAGCTGCATGTGAGTGCGTGTTTCAGTGTGTGGCGGCATGTGGCCACCCGGGGCGCGAACACAGGTAGCTCCCCTCTCTCTCCCCTGTGATCGAGAAATGTGGTCAGAGGTTGGAAACTGGACCCTTTTCATAACTTGCTTGCAAAAAGCTGGAGACGTGCATCGTGGCTGCCTCATGTATCCTGCCTTCTTGGGAGCGTTGGTTGTGCACGTCCCAGAAAATGATGCTCGTGTCCGTGAGATGTAATCCAGCACATTTGTGGTGAAGGCAGGAGGTCCGGTCAGTGGCGGTGTGGACAGACAGAAACTCCCAGAGCTTGTCTGACTGAGACGCCATCTGTGATGTCGAAGCTGCCACACAACCTCCTCTCCTGGAAGCAGGACAGACTACACCACCACGCAGGAAGCAGAGCCTGTGGGCGGAGTCTGTGTGAAGCAGCAGCGTCCTGCTGTCAAACAGAAACAAAGAGCTGCTCTGCTATAGATCCTTGTCCATCGATCGGCAGCCTCCGAGGCCCGACTGAGCTCTCCATGTTCAATACATGCACACACAGCAGGCCGATCTGTCAGCCAGCAGGCACGCACACACACACACACACACACACACACACACACCCACCAGCATCCATCCTCTGAAATAATGTTGCTGCTCTTAAACTCGTATTATTCTTAAAGTAAGTGAGAAGGAATCTGCTCCAGAGTGAGACCTCTCCTCTGAGCTCTGTGTGTCTAAAGGGGGTGGACACAATAACAAGAACATGTGCTAAAGCCCAGTTTGTGGTTCTGAGTCCTTCTTTATTTCTGTTTTGGTGACTTCCTACTTTTGCTCCACTACATTTGCCTGAAGCCTGAAGCCACTGGTTGTTTCCTCAGACTTGACCTTCAGCCCTAGAGGCTGTACATCTGACTGTTGTTGGCTTGAAATCATGTTTAAACTCCCCAACACAGACGCTCGGTCTTAGAGATGGTGACCACTCCCACAAGGCTTTCTTTGAATAACACACAGGAGACACAGATTTAGACTTCACTTTACTGTTTACCAGCTGAAATGAGATTTAGTAAATCACTACTTCAAAGTTTAGCAAAGATCTGACACAAACTTGATGATGGTTTCAGGAACAGATGGTGCAGGACACTCCTGCGCCCTCAGCAGAGTTAATCCACCTTGTGTGGCCTCCTGCACCTCTGGTTGTTTTGCTGGTGTTGTATCTATGTCCCTTTTGACAAGACATTATTAGCCTGAGGTGGAAGCAGCTCGTGTGACCTCCCCCTTTTACATGAACCAAACTTGAAAACAGGATTTACTGACTTCGGGTACAGGTCTTTGCAGCACGCAGGCCGGTCGTTAGACTTCCTCTCGGTTGCTGTGGATTGATTTGAATGCCCGTGATAGCTCCAAGCTCGTCCTCTCTTACATGGCAAAATGACACTGGATGAATCATGAGAATGGCTCCTGGATGAAAGGCAGCTGTGGATAAGCCCTGCGGCTCTCAGATATTTGATGTTTCAGTTGTCGCAGAACTCGTTCTCTGCTGGAAAATGGACGCCGTCATGCGAGATGACATTAAACGCATCCCCTGTATTGACGATAATAATAATAATATGATGCGATGATAATGCGGGGCTCTGATTCCATTTAGCCGATGAGCTCCAGGAGTCTCGTCACACACTCAGCTGTGTTTGATAGAAAAGCGTGTCAGCCGTGTCGTGTGTTGACGTGCATCACCCAAACAGGAACTGAGCTGTGGGTGGTGGTGGAGATGAAATCAAGGCACTGTTGTAGAGAGAAGTGCAAAAATAATCAGAATAAAAGATGATCATGTTGCTCAGGGATGAAAAACATAAAGGTCCCACAGTTGGTGAAGTAGAGACACAGGAGCCAGGAGAGAGAGATCACAGCGAAATCAGCTGCAACACACAAAGTGTCACGGATGAACTGTTACACATTCTCATTTTGTCTCTGGAGAAGCATCAGAGCTCCAGAATCCTGCTCAGATCTGCTGCTTAATATGGAGTCTTGTGTCAGTGCTTTTAACAGTGTCAGTGTCTGATGTACACTGACTGGCCACTTTATTAGGGACACCTGTACCACTGTACGCAATTCAGTGCAACATTACCACCTTAACATCTGTGTTTATGAAGCTCAGCATGTTTTAGTGAAACTGTCATAAATGTATAAAAATATACATATATTAGCTGGGGAGGACAAAAATTTAGAGACACGTCTGAATATAATACAGTCCAGTACAACGCCACCTTTAACTACAACCTCAGTAATAAACATTAAATTTACACATTTCATCAAAACTGAAAAATGTTGAGCTTCATAAACACAGATGTAAAGGTGGAAGTGCTGCACTGAAGTATGTACAGTGGTACAGGTGTCCCTAATAAAGTGGCCAGTGAGGGTATTTCCCCAGCTTTTGATTCCACACACGTCTTTCTACAGTTAAACACACTGTGGCTTGTAGACATTTTCCTTCCAAACCACCTTCTGTGAATCATTAGTTCCTTCATCATCACACTTTTGCAAATGTACAGTGGGTACGGAAAGTATTCAGACCCCCTTAAATTTTCCACTCTGTTATATTGCAGCCATATGCTAAAATCATTTAAGTTCATTTTTTCCTCATTAATGTACACACAGCACCCCATATTGACAGAAAACACAGAATTAGACATTTTTGCAGATTTATTAAAAAAGAAAAACTGAAATATCACATGGTCATAAGTATTCAGACCCTTTGCTGTGACACACATATATTTAACTTAGGTGCTGTCCATTTCTTCTGATCATCCCTGAGATGGTTCTACACCTTCATTTGAGTCCAGCTGTGTTTGATTATACTGATTGGACGTGATTAGGAAAGCCACACACCTGTCTATATAAGACCCTACAGCTCACAGTGCATGTCAGAGCAAATGAGAATCATGAAGTCAAAGGAACTGCCTGAAGAGCTCAGAGATAGAATTGTGGCAAGGCACAGATCTGGCAAAGGTTACAAAAAAATTTCTGCTGCACTTAAGGTTCCTAAGAGCACAGTGACCTCCATAATCCTTAAATGGAAGACGTTGGGGACGACCAGAACCCTTCCTAGAGCTGATCGTCCGGCCAAACTGAGCTATCGGGGGAGAAGAGCCTTGGTGAGAGAAGTACAGAAGAACCCAAAGATGACTGTGACTGAGCTCCAGAGATGCAGTC
>NW_018128073.1:172961-200106 GCF_001952655.1 Monopterus albus
AGACCTGAAAATGGCTGTCCACCAACGTTTACCATCCAACCTGACAGAACTGGAGAGGATCTGCAAGGAGGAATGGCAGAGGATCCCCAAATGCAGGTGTGAAAAACTTGTTGCATCATTCCCAAAAAGACTCATGGCTGTATTAGCTTAAAAGGGTGCTTCTACTAAATACTGAGCAAAGGGTCTGAATACTTATGACCATGTGATATTTCAGTTTTCCTTTTTTAATAAATCTGCAAAAATGTCCAAAATTGTGTTTTTCTGTCAATATGGGGTGCTGTGTGTACATTAATGAGGAAAAAAAATGAACTTAAATGATTTTAGCATATGGCTGCAATATAACAAAGAGTGAAAAATTTAAGGGGGTCTGAATACTTTCTGTACCCACTGTACATTTTCATTTCTCTAAGTTGAGTTTTTGTGATGACAGCTGAGAACTGCTTTAAGTACAAGCTGTCTTCTCCTCACAGATGATGAGGGCTCAGGCTCTGAAGTTGGGAAGAAGTTCACCAAATGCAGCACGTGTAAATATGGAGCGGAGTGCGATGAAGACTCGGAGGACGTCTGGTGAGTGTAGCAATCGCTGATCTGAGGACCTGAGATCAATGTAGCAATAACAAACCTCCAGAGACGCCCACTTCACTCCTTTAGCCTCTGAAACGTTTCCAGTCCGAGAAGTTTACAAGTCCACTGGTCCATTAACAGCAGTTCAGTGTCATAGAAATGAGTTTCACGTGTCTGAGATGTCGCACTTGGCTTCCTGGCGCCAGGCTCGGGTCCGTTCACATCCACTGAGGTACTGGACATACTGAGACCCGATTGGACTGTAGAGAATGTGAACCTGGTCCGACTCGGTGCCTCAGAACCGAGTCAGACCTGTGAAGACTTTTAAAGTAAATAGTGCATCTGTAGCATGATGAGGGTTAGGAACAGTCTGAGGTCTCGGCGTGTTTCAGCTGCAGTGGCCGTGAGGTTTTATAACATGACACATCATTTTCTTCACAGTGTTCTGACAGAGGTGGAAAACCTCTGGCTCCTGCACTGAGATAGGAAGTCTGTATAATTATATTTCATAATAAAAGACAACTATGGCGTCTGGCGTACATGCTCAGCAAACAGCCGCCTGCTGCATCTGGAGCCAGGACAGTTAGAGGGGAGCTGTGTGGAGCTGAGGGTCGGCCGATGGCGCCCCGTGGTGATTGCTTCCATTGTTAATACAAAACTATTGATCAGTGCAGCTTTAATTAACCTCTGTATCAAGTGTTACAGTGAGGGGATCTGGTGGCTCTGTGCTGAAGGCGGCTTTTTGGGTCCACGTGTCCCCTGAGAGTTAGGAGTCCCTGCAGATCAATGCAGAGTTGTTCTCAATGATCACACGACACCCTCAAAATCAGACAGTTCACACACATAGTGTATTCAAAACAAAATCTAAAACAGCATCACTGTGAGGAAGGTGTCACCTTCACAGAGTGGAAGCCGCACAACCTGTGCATGATAACGAGATGTTTGGGGAAATGAAGACCAGTTTACTTTCTGTGAGCCTGTGAGTCCTGCTTTGAATGCAGAGTGTTCACAAATATTACAAGTTGTTCTTCTGTGTGCAGACTCACTGACTGTGGAAAATGAATGGGCTGTGTGTTCGTTTAGCTGTGTGTGTGTGTGTGTGTGTGTGCATGTGGCTCCGTTAGTGGCTGAGTGCTGATGAGATGCGTGAGACAGCAACGTGTTCGGACTCCTGACATGACTCCTCTCCTCAGGTGCATCTGTAACATTGACTGCGGCGGTCACAACGAAAACCCGGTGTGTGCTACCGATGGAAACTCCTACAACAACCCCTGTCTGGTCCGAGAGGCGTCGTGCATGAAGCAGGAGCAGATCGACGTCAAACACCTGGGCAGGTGCCCTGGTGAGTCAGAGCCCGGTGAAACACAGCAGGTTTACCACATCGCTCTGGATGACAGTGATGAGATTAGAGCTGCTGTGGGCAAAGCTGATCTCATCACCTTAAATCACAGAGTGGCCTGTAATATAGGAAACTGCCTCCTCTGTGCAGACTGACCATAAACCACAGCCCTGCACCCGACAGCAGCTGTCCCTGACTTTCTCCTCAGGCTGTGTTCGGTTTAAGGCTGTTTAAAACCCTCTAAGGAAAAAAAACATCTTGTGGGGCTGCAGAGAATGATCATTTGTATTAACAATTAATCTGCTGATTGTTTTCACAAGTTAATCATTTGGTTAATAACATTTCCAAAAATTGTCAAATGTCCGTCCCACAGCCCAAGGTGTTGTCTTTAAATGTCTTGTTTTGAATTTGCTGTCACAGGAGACACAGAGCAGAAAATATTCACATTTTCGAAGCTGAAGTCAGAAAACTTTGGCATGTTTTCATAGAAATTGTTTCTGGACACAGTCTCAGAGGGAGGAGACGCACACAGGGCGTGTTAGTGTTGGTTTGGATGCACAGGGGATTTACAGACGATAGTCAAACTGCAGGGTCTGTGTGTGATGGCGTCTCTACACCGTCACTCTGCCATCACGCTGTTCACTGGCGTGCATGAGCCATCGGGAGGAGGTGCCACATGCGGCTTTGTGTGTGTGAAGCTCTGACACCGACACATTGCTCAGCCAACAAGGAGTGTGAAATTTAATGACATCCGTGAAAGAAAAGGGGGTTTTGGCTGAGCCGGGCTCCTTCCTGCGGCGCGTCCTGTGGCAGTGAGAGCAGGGACGAGCGTCAGAGCCTGAAACACGAGGCACTCGCTGTCACAGACACTTGATTTGGATATTTTTCCTCATCAGTCATAAACCTAACATAATCTCTGTTAAACTGTTATCCTGTACATATTTTCTGGCACTTTCATGATATTTAGTTTGATTTCTGTGGCGTTGGCTTCAGCTTTCGTCCTCAGACTGCGACCGCAGCGCGTGTCGGCCTCCTCTCTTTGTGTATACACAGATAAATCTGCCTCTATCACTCTTTTATTGAATGGAGATTGGAAAAGCCCATCATCCAGGCCCGTTGAGCTCCAGAAAACGGCCACCATAACCTGGGTGAATTATGAAAGCAGCCCGTTCCTCAGCAGCAAACTGCCCTGTAAATGAAAAGCATTTCATAGAGCCTGAGAGACTCGCTGAACCTCAGAGAGAAACAGGCTCAGTGTGGAGGGTAGGCTCTGCTTTTCCATTCTCAGCTCTGCATTTTAGGGGTGTGAACAAATCTGAACACGTTATTTGGATATATTTGTTCAGCATTCATCACCCTCCCTTCAGAGGAGCCTGGGTGATTGATTCTGTTTGGATGTGTTATATTTTACTGCTGGTGCACCTCTGACTTGAGTTTCTTGTCAGTGTAAATCCATTAAACGTCTCCCTGAAGCCCAGATATTAGTTCCTGCTGTTGCTGTTAAACTCTTCGACCACCGACATGTTGTCAGTGCTGGGGACCGAGGTCATTATTCCACATTAACTTGCTGATGTAGTAAAATACAGGGCTGATGTTGTTTCACCCTCAGTGAGCGCTGCTGACTGCACAACTGTGACCGGTTCATCTCCGCCATAAATCAGCCTCATTATTGAAACCGTGTCTGACAAATTAATGCGTCTAATAGGCAATGTTTCAATTAACCCACAAACCAAGCGCGCAGTGTGTTTCCACGAAGCCAGGCTTCAATTCCACGAGACGTTAATCCACACCGTGCTGCATGTCCGGTTTCAGTCTGGTCAGGCCGCCGCTTCGTGTGTGTGCAGTGTGAATGCAGGTGTCACTGCACAGGCCTGTCAGAAATCAGGTTTACTAGGCTGGAAAAGAAGTGGTCTCAGGAAACCATTGGTCCAACAGCTGGACTTCTTGGAAACAACTAGTTTGCAGGTTGTCGCAGATAAAAACATTTGTTTGTAATTTTTGTTGTTATTCTGAGTATTTGTATGAGTAATGACATGGCCACGTTTCATCCTTATAAAGTAAAGACACCGTCGAGAGAAGAGCTGCCTGAGCTCCTGTGATACTTTTCTCTCAGTCCACTGGGGTTTGAAGACTTCAATACGATCCTCATCTGCAGTCACAGTGTGCAGCCTGGTGCTTTTCAGTCTGTGCCGACACCTGGAGCTGCTCCACTCTCAGCACATCCTCCCAACACCTTCTAAGATTTGATTTATCTTGATAGACTCACCTTGAATCACAACGTGTTGTCGTTCTGGAGACGCTCTGGTCTCGCAGGAGGCGGTGACCCCGCAGGACTGATTTGATTTTTTGTCAGTGGTTATGGCTTTAAGGTGGCCGGAGACCAAGCATCTGATTGGCTTAGGGAGGGGGTGGGTGGGTGTCTAGCACCCTGCGGTGAAGAGCACCTGCCCTCCTGATCTGCCGCCTCCTCTGGGCCTCAGGCCAACGCTTTGATTCACAAACACCAAAAGCCCAGTCGAAGGGTTTGACATCAAGGAAGAAACTGTTCTCACAGCAACGAAATTCAATTATTTTCTCCTTTTGTTAGAAAGAAACTGCGAAACAGGAAGGGTTCGAGCTTTTTCTTTCTCCACTAACTGATTTTAGACTGATTTAGATCATATTTTTGGCAGTTTTGTCTTTATTTTGATATTTAACAGTAGGGGAAGGTGGAGCTGAGAGAGGAGAGAAAAGCGTGATCAGAACCGATGATGTTGCAGTCATCTATCTATCAATCTGTTTGTTGCACTCCTGTGTATTAACAGATATTAATCGACTGCCACAGCAGAGACAGAAATGGCTGATTTTCAGGTCTGTCCATTTACTTTTGGCCACAGTGATTACGATTGTTTATTGTTGACAGCTAAGACTTTTCTTACATCAGCAGATTTCAACTCTGTGTTTTCTTTCCATGCACTGTAGCATTTCCTTCTCTGTGCTTCATATATTCGAACAAATAAGAAAAGCGAGAGCAAACAGTACTGAGAGGGGGGATGTATGAGCGAATGAGGAGGAAGGAGGTAATGGGAGGCAGAGAGAAGTGTGGCGAGAGGAGAACGATGGGTGGATGCTGATGAGGTGGGGGAGGGAGAATGAGCGGGGGAGGCAAAGAGAGAGCTCTGTCAATAATTCTTCATGAAGGGGCATTAAAAATGGATGAGTGTGTTTGTGTTTCAGCTGCTGCAGCTCGTCCTCCTGCAGACAGCACGACGATGTGAAGCCTGTCGACAGAAAACCAGCCACAACAGCAGAGCGGACCCACTGCTCCTGTGTTTGTTTGTTAATCGTCACCCAGCACCTTCACACAATCAGGCTGACCCTTCAGCACCTTGACTCCAACAAACAGCCAGACTCAGACAGCGAACAAACATCCGCACACATCCGGCTCTTCTGTCCTGAAGAGTAAACAACACACTGTCAATAAACCGATTAGAACAGACACTGCAGGAAACGGCATTCAAGACATCACATGTTCAGGGGACAGCACACACCAGCGCCTGGGAGATGAGGCTGAAGCCTGTCCATTATTTCCCTCTGCTCCTGAAAAGTCAGGATTTTCACTGATTTAGACGACGTGACCACTGACTGACTATCTGTTTCCTCCACAGCTGACAAAGAGAAAGTGGGGAAGAAAGACGACAACAGTCCTTTCAAAGTAAACATCTTAGGTAAGTCACATGTTTGGCTTTGGATGAGACTGTGACAACACAACCGGAGTCTTAGTGTGTCTACGTTTGTGCATCATTTCTATCACAGTGGCATCCAGTAAAAAGGCGTCTGAGAAACAGGAGCCTCATAATTAGGCGTGACAGGTTCGTGTGGTGTTAATGAGCCGGACCGGAATCGTTTCAGCACATTGGCTACGAGCTCACCCTGAAGCCCCGCTGGCTTTTGTCCAGGAACCGTTAAATACAACAGAGTTGATTCAGACAAGTCGACTGCACCCTCAACATGTTGACAGAACGAGAGCAGCAGTGTTGGTTTGTGCAGCTCTACTAAAGAGAAGTGTGTGAAGATGCAGATCGTGCCGTGTCCGTTCTGCACTGAAGTCAGACCAACAGTTTTAGCCACAACATGTAAGATACAGCAACTGTGTAGGAGATCCCCCCGCCCAGTGATTTGTAGGCCCCCTGGTGGTCCTCAAAGGCATAGCAGGTGGTCCCTCAAATGTCAAATATGTAGAAAGGTCAAGGTCTCTGTCAGGATTAGAATGGAGCCTGTCCGGTTAGTCCAGCCCACAGCAGGTCCTCAGGACAGTTCTTAGTGGGAATGGTGGTCCCTGGGTCGCAGCTAGTGGAAAACCCCAGGTCTGGACTGGTGCTGATGTTCAGCTCATCACACGGGTGATGGAACCTGACGTTCTCAGGAAGGCTTGTGGCCACATCTTGTCCGGAGGGCAACAGTCTGAGACTTCCAGAGTGCAGTTAGTGATAAAGAAGAGGCAGTGGGTTGGTGCTGAGATCGTCCTCGGTGAACAGATCCAAACATTGATAGTTGAAACATTAAAATTGGAAACATTCTTGAGCATGTGGCACAGCTCTTCTTCTCTAACATTCTTTACAGTTTAAATGGCTCGATGAAAGATCCCTTTTCGTTTTCAGACCAAATCCCCACAATGTATCGTCAAGCCACCTTCACTTTGTGCCAAACAGTGAACTGTCAGTGAAAGCTATTTTTGTGTTACTGTGAGATTCAGTCACTTTAATGAGCTCTGTAGGGTGTTTCTTTATTACTGCAGTGAATTATAGAGAACAGAGCCCGCTCTGTGTGATTGAAGAGTCCCTTAATGTGCAAAGCATTTGTGTTTTATGATTGTTCTGCTCACACGGCCCGGCAGTCGACACGGGGGGCGTTTGCACAGTTTGCCATCGATAATTCAACAAACAATGAAATGAATGTGAAGACATGATTCAGTGCTTTTACTGCACTTTGATGTTCAAGTTACTGATTCTGATTAAATTACAACTGAAAAAACAACAAACAAGTCATTTTTACTTTGGTTTATGGATCATATTGGAACACAGCGTGAGACCCAGATGAATGGAGACATGATTCGTTGTCTGACACCGTCAGTCTGATCAAAACGCATCATACCAGGGTTGTAACTGTGGTAAAACAAGTAGGATGATTCTCACGCATTAACAACATCACAGTCAAACTGTTTCTCATGTTCTGTTTGCTGAATGTCTTCTGTGATTTTCTGTAGCCCCCCCCCCACATCACGATATAAATCACCAACAAAACAAAGATCTAATTTCCTTCCCCCGTGTGCAGCCGCGCTCATCATCCTCTCACAGCTGTTGTTTGTCGTGTTTTTCCCCTCTGACCCATCAGAAACCACAGGTCTGGACCACGGCGACGGGTTCTATGCCGGGATGCCCATCCCCTGCGCTGACAGCTACGCCGGCTTCTGTGTTCACGGGAAGTGTGAGATCAAATACAACATGGCCACCTGCAGGTCTGTCGCTCCTTCTGTTGGCATGTTACTGCTACAGTATCAGAGACGAGACATGTCAGCTTACTATCGGTGTGTGTGTCGCCGCCCGGTGGTGAGAGGGGACTCAGATGCTTCTGTAAAAGTACCAGACAGTAACAATACTGCGATACGAGGAGAAGTCCTGTGTTCGGCACCTTAACTGAAAATACAGTCAGCACAGTGTTTAAGGCTACAGCGCTCATTAGGCCGAACGGCTCCTGTCAGCGTGTTATTGTTTTATATGATGTTTGTGTATTAATATCACTGGTGCATTAATGTGTGCGATACATTTACTGCTGTGGTTGTTCAAGTTTAACTACTTAATACACTGTGCGTACTTTAAAGTGCAGCACTGGCCCATTTTCTATAAGCTCATCGTGTGTAACAGTTCGGTGACTATGCACGTTTTCCAGCTACGCTCAGGCTTTTTAAAGATAACCTGTTTAGTTTAACATGTAAAGGAACAACCAAGGGTTCAGATTGTCAGAAAAAGAAAGGTGTCGGGTAAACATACTGCACTAGAAAGTTAAAGTCTGAAACGCAGCAGGAAATGGTAATACTCATCAAGTACAGTAAAAGTACCTTCATTTTGTACTTAAGAGTATTTGAGTAAATGTACTTTGTTACTCTCCTGTACTAATGACTAGATCATTTCCGGTCGTCCTGAGTATTTTCATCAAATTAACTTTAAGACAAAGACAGGAACTTCAAACCGCTTTGTTTGTTGTAGTAAAGACGTGACTTTGGTTATATGTGGCTTTCAGCCGCCAGCTGTGGTTTGATGTTGGGGTTTAATTTCATCAATAAAACTGAGCTTAGCCTCCATTTGGCACATGATGAGTTTTTAAGTTTAACCAGTTTTCACCTGTTATAATGATGCGTTTTTCCACTGACCCTCCAGGGTTGTTGTTGTTGTTGTTGTTGTTGTAGAGTCGTCCCTGGTGTCGCAGCTCATTGCCTTACACTGGACTAACACAGCATAACTTGGTTGTTTACTGTGCGACTGGAGCGTTTCGGTCGTCTGTGTGCGACGCATCCATCCCTAAAGACCATGTAGCTTGATGTCGATGTTGAGTGTGTTGAAAATGTGGTGGCGGCGCCGGAAACAGAAATGAGCTGTGCATGTGGGTCCCCAACTGAGCTCTGCTATCCCTCAGTCTAGATGAACATGCATTTAAATGCTGTAACAGAATTTTCCAGATTCCAGACGCCACACGACCGGACTCGTGTCTCAGGTGTTTGTGTTTCATGCTGTGTATCCCAGGTGTGACGCAGGCTACAAAGGCCCTCAGTGTGAGGAGCCGCAGGACTTCAACATCCTCTACGTGGTTCCCAGCGGACAGAAGCTGCACTATGTCCTCATCGCCGCCATCATTGGCGCCGTGCAGATCGCCATCATTGTTGCCGTGGTGATGTGCATCACAAGGTGAGGCAGCGTCCACTAGAAACTAAACGTGTTTACCATTTCAAAAGCCATAAATAAACGCCGCTCTGATTTGTACACACAATCAGTTTAAGATGAGTAAACTGGGACTTTGATTTGAAACAGGTCAGAAATGTGTCCGGGGCAAGTTTCTAATGAATGAAGTTCTTAAATTTTATTCAGTATCCAGATATTTAATAGAACTGCACAGTAGTTGGATTTACTGTACTGTCAGTCTGTGTCGAGACAGTGGCTGACTTTTAAAGACTAATGGCTGTAGCTGAGACTGAAAGTCAGCAGTTCCCACTAGAAAGTCCTAAAAGGAAAATGTTTGTCTCCCACTGAGGTAATGAATTCATCTCTCTGTCTCTTTAGGAAATGTCCAAAAAACAACAGGGGTCGCCGGCAAAAACAAAACCTGGGACACTTTTCCTCGGACACTAATTCCAGGATGGTATAGCCGGGTTTGCTGGAGATTCCTTTTGATAAGTTTTTTCTTACGCCGTGGGAAGACCATTTTTAACGGTAGATGAGTGGTGGGAAACCATGAAACGAAGAATGAGTATTTATTTAAGAGGCCTTAGTTTCTCTCCTTTTTGTTTCAGATGGAATTGTTGCGCATTAACTTGCGCAATCATGGTTTTCTTTTTCTTTTCTTTTTTTTTCTTTTTTTTTTTTTTGGGCTGCCAGATCCAGTTCAAGGACCTGCATCAGCAAAAGCCGCCGTCACCGCTGTCTTAGTTACTTTTAGCAGCTTCGTTCCGGGTTGTGTTGAAGGCTTCATGAATTCGGTACCTTTGTTAAACTGGCCAGCGTCTGCCCCTCTGGGATGCATTTGACTTTCCACTATGATGTGCAGCTGATCACCAAATGCAGTTTGCTTTTGTTTTTGTTTGTGTCGTTCGTTGCAGGAGGTGAGAGGGGCCCGGCCAGTGGTACACATGTTTACACATATTCTTTGGTATGAAGTTCCATGTAAAGACTTCACTGTGTCAAAACAAGCTAATAATTTATTATTATTTTCTTCTAAGTAGTTTTTATTTGAGCGTTTATTTTCTGAATTCTACTTCCTGTGTATTTGCATGTCTTGTGAAAACTGTGTACTGTGGTCTAGTTTTAACTTTCTAAACGGAAAAGCTGACGCGTCCATCCCAGTGCCGCCACAGACTGATGGCGGCACGGTTTCAGAAAGTTGGACAGTTGAACGGACAGTGTGGGGGAGGGGGTGTATTCAGTGTTAACGACAGGAATGTGTAATGTCTGAAAAGCTGCTGCTTCTATCCGCACCAGGAAAAACTAACAAGATGGTGTGAACGCCACAAACCACTTTTGATTTGATGAGGAACAGATTCAGGATGATTGTGGGGCGCAGAGGCGGGAATGTTTTTGTATCTCTGTCCATATATTTGAATTCTGAGGACTGTAACATGACTAAGTACAAATCAAGGTCCGTTCTAATTGATGCGATTTCTGTAAATGGGAGAAGTCTGGTTGCCGAGTTGCCTATGAGCAAAGCTTCTTTTTGAATGCAAGGACAAGATTTTCTTATTTTTTGATTTACCTTCTACATTCCAGAGAAACCCAAAATCATCCTCCGAGGAATATTTTATGCATACATTACAGTACAGAAGTCACTTTCGGGCCCCATTTCTTCCTGATGTGATCAGAACCGTCACTTTACATAATATTAGAAAGTTTTAGCGTTGAGCCGGGAAGACGAGCCACACGGCGCCTGTGAGTGTGCACTTCCTGTTATGCGTATTTGTGTGTTTTATATCAAAGTCCCATCATTTCCTTTCAGTTTGAACCGGGTTGTCTCGAACCTGTGCAAGTGCACGTTTCTGATTTTCACACTTAATAATTAATAGAATGAATTTTAATTAGTTTTTCAACAAACCAGTCAGAACAGCCAGTCATGAAACAAACCTTCTATTGGCGTCCACCTGTAACAGCTGTAACCAAGAAGTGACTTGTGTTAATTCTGTTTAAACGAATTCCCTGCACATGATGCTGTAAGCTCTGTGTTTGTGATGTTCAGCTCAGAGAAAGCCGTTCTTCTTCACTTAGTGTTGGTACAGGAGTTGTCAGGTGTCTTCTGCAAACTGCCAGTTACACAGTAACACAACTACATGTACTTGAACAGTGACTAAAATCTGATGTCATTCATTTGCGTTTGTTACAGTGAGTTAAACATTCCTGAATTTGAACAAGAAACGGTCTGAAGGTTCTGAAGTGAGGTGAACACGGGCAAACAGGATTCCCTGGATCAGGACCCAGTGAATTACACATTGACTCTACAGCTGTTCACTCCACATCTCTGTCTAGGATGTAACTGAGGCTGAAAAAAGACACTTCACTGTGTGAAACTGATGCTGATGCAGCTGAGAGGTGGTGAATAATACTGCGTACACTTGTCTGCACAGGAGGTGTTTCAGCCAGGGTTTCCAGTCATCTGTCTCGTCAACATCTGACAGGATGCCATTTTAATCAATACAGCTGTCTAGACAAGCCCGTAATGGTTTATGGTAAGGGCATATCTTTATGCTTCAGATTTGAAGTGTACCTGGCAGGCAGTTGTGTTTTGGGCCAAAATGTGAGTGACCTGCACTCAACACTGTGCCTGAATGCATCCTGTGCATCTGTGCAGCTCTGATCCAGCTGCTCGTACTACACCTGTGGACAAGGTGTAATGGACCGGTCACACCAGCATTCATAATAACTACGACAATGTGGACCGAAATCAGTTCACGGAGTGGAATCACCACGTGTTGAATCCACATGTAGCTTTTATGTACAGTAGAGTTTAGCTTTGACATGTTTGCCTCATCTTGGCATTACATTCACCCAAAGTGACACCTTCACAATGTCTTTGTCCCCGCTTCTGTCCAAACCTCCACAAATTTTAGTTTTTTAAATTAAAACAAAGCAGCAAATCCTGAGCGGTTTGGCATTTTTACATGAAAAATGATCTTTTAATTTTCTGTCCATCGACTAATCAATTAATCAATGTATTATTTTAGCTGTAGTGGAAACATTTGTAAATTACCTGAAGTTGTTGAACTAAGTGTAGTGCGGTAAAAAGTACAGTACTTCCGCCTGAAAGCAGTAGTATAACATAGCACGAAGAGAAAATGGTCAGATCACTGTAGCTCACTGAACAGTTTCCAGCAGTAGAGGAAATGTGTAATTGAGCTGCAGGGGAAGGTCCTGATCCAGCAGCGAGGAGCGACAGGTTTCACGGTCTCGTTGCTTTTCCCTTGTGCTTCTGTCTGCCTGAGCTGGACTGGAGGCCACGCCGAGCTTCAGCATGTCGGTGCGGGGAGGTTTGTCTTCTCTGCGTTCTGTAATTCTTATTCTCTGCCACCACAGTTTTTCTGTAACGTCTTAGTCTACATCTTCAGGTCGTAGGTCAGCGTCCCCAGCCCTCCTCCGCTGAGCAGCGTGTTTCTACTTGTTGTCGACCATCGCAGCCGTGACTTCTCTAAATGTGACTAGAATGTGTTTGACATGTTAATATTCTGCATGTAGACTGTGAGAGGCTGTTTTTGGTCTCTGCTAAAATAAATGAGGAAATGTTTTTTAATGTACACCAGGGTGCAGATTTGTCATTTGAGTGAAATGTTCCTTTTATGTCTGGTGTGTGTGATTTGTGCTTCACTGCTTCTCACACAGCACGTTCCACTTCCTGTGATGGGTTAGTCAAATTTTATTCACAGAAACAACTGAGATGACCTGTGTGATTAGTCACAAGAGACACAACAGACACAAAACGGTTGTTTTACTTCTGCAGGACACTGTCCACTTCTATAAGAAAGCCATTTGTAGTGCTCTGCGAGTCTCGGCCTTGTTAGAAGAAGCAAATGTAAACCTGTAATCTTGAAATACTGTCTACACATTATCTTAATACAACCAGCGTCTCACATATATTACTTTTGTCCTTGTCCCCTCTGCACAGTTTCGATGAGACTGTCCTGTATTAACAACTCAGTGGGTCATTTGTGAGCAAGAGTTCATTATGGTTTGGCGACCCCTGTTAATTATAACAAGCAAAGGAGTACGTCAGGTGACACGTAGAGGCAGTGAGACTGTTCAGGGGGAGGGCGAGCTACACAAAACGCAGGCCTTTCTCTGGGATCGCGGGGATCAAATCCACTGTGTGACGTGTTTTTAAAGTGCTTGATGTTCCTAAATCTAACCAGAACATGAAACCATGGCTGTATCATAATTGTGACAGTCCGTTTATGACCATTTCCATTGTGACAAACATCCATTATGCTGTTGCCACCTCTGTTGTTAATGTTGGTGGAGTTCTTGCAGGTCCACCTGGAGACATGGTGCTGGTGTTTCAGGAGTACAGATTGGAGGACTTCTGGGTTTTAGTACAGTTACAGAAATTGGCTTTAGCTGCATAGTTGGCGTCAAGTCTGAGGTCGCCTCTCTTCAGCTAGCTTCTTTAACTCCGTGCACTGTTTGAGCCTTACTGAAAAAAGGAATGTCTGTCCATATTCTAAAGCCCCATTAGAATAGAAAGTAGACCTTCCTGCCTGTAAATGACAAGGACATGATAGAAATATGACTGAAGGCAGGATTTAAATTGGGCTGCAGCAGGAGCAGTGAGTTCACTGCAGAACATCAGGTCTTTAATGTGGAAGGGGGAGTATATATCCCAACATACCTGCTCCAGACAGGATAAAAATCACTGGGCAGGTAGTGTTAAAATCTACGGAATGGATTTATTCCACTTAATTGGCTGCAGTCCACTGAAGGATCCAGTTTCCAGCAAAGAGCCACTGAGTTTGAACCCATACATTTTCTATGTGGGATTGCTGCTGATGCCAAGAGATGGGATTGGGGGCGTCAAAAAGTAAACGTCATGCCAGTGAGGGTAAAGTTCGCCTACTACACAGTATAAAGTCAAAAATCCGACAACTAAGAAGCAACAGAGCAGTAGGCCAGTAGGTTTAGTGTTTATCTCCTGTCCACCATAGCCACCTATCACAGAGGAGGGGCTTCATAACCGAAGATCTGTCTTAATAAAAACTGCTGGTCTGAAGGACCCAGCAGCAGAGCAGTGGTCACTGCTGCTCCACATAAAAATAAACCAACGTGTGTGCTGTACATTTTTTGCCAGGGGAGGGGTCTCAGACACGCCAGCCCTGGGTAAATATAGAGTTATAGACCAGAGGTCGGGGGTATTCAGGGACAGAAGCAGCTGCTGGCTTCAGTCATGCAGCTCCAAACTACCACGCTGTAAAAAAAACTTCCATCCTGGTCCAAAATTCATTCATGAAGAAATTAGGAAGCGTCTCCCTCACACAGGAAGTATCAGGGTGACATTTTCTGTTTCTGCACATTGTGAATGTGGAAATACATTCAGAGAAAGGGAGCGTGAGGGACCAAGCTTTAAATTAACTACATTTTGTAGTGTTTTACTACTTGCTAGCTAGTTTACACCAAATGTATGAACAGTTGGCACACTGTAGTAATAAACAGTACTAGACAACACAATGATGAAATCTATTTGTGAATGTTTTTCCCCCCATGAC
This sequence comes from Monopterus albus, assembly GCF_001952655.1. Taxonomy (NCBI): domain Eukaryota; kingdom Metazoa; phylum Chordata; class Actinopteri; order Synbranchiformes; family Synbranchidae; genus Monopterus; species Monopterus albus. Next base: position 187,349 of record NW_018128073.1, read on the forward strand.
AAAGGCATTGTGACAGAACAACAATTAAATAACTAAATATCCATTCAGTATTGTTGACAATGAAGCAGTAGAGAAAAAAGAAGTGACTGAATTGGAGGTTAAAAATAAGAACTTTAATGAAATCTCTGTTGACGCGTCCTGTCTGCGCTGCACATTCCTCTTCATCTCCAGGTCAGTCTTCATCCTTGAAGCCTTTTTCCATTTTAAAGTGAAAGATGATGTCTGAAAGTCCTCAATGTTTTAAGCTCTTCTGTCTGTGCTTTGTCAGACGAGATTTTCCAGGCATCTTCTTTGTCCCAGTCCAGTGTCTCAGGCAAAAGAAACCGATCTCTATCCCAGAACTGGACAGAAGTAGTTTTGGTAGCGTTGACAGCGGCTAACAGTGGAAGTATCTCTTTATTTTTATCATATCCATGTGTGTTTGTGTTCACACATTTTACAACACGTTATTAATAGATGACAAACCAGGTTCTTGACTTTGGTTTCATGCAACCACAGTGACTCGAGTTAATCACCAAATACCAGATATTAATTGAAACATGCAGTCCCCACTCACTACTTAATGCTCTAATTAAAGCAGTCCTTCCCTGCCCTGGCAGTTCAGAGGCATGACTGGTACGATAGTGTCACTGTGACACTCCTCGCACTTTATAAAGAGCTTCGAGTCTCAGACTCCGTCCGTGTTTGGACTCTGCTGCCCAGGAGAAAGTAAAAAGGGCAGAGTTGCAAAGCTTAATCCCCAAACATTCCAGCACTGTGTCATCAGACCACACAACTATGGTCTCTTTGCATCTGTTGCTGCAGAGTCACTCCTAAGCTGCTGTTGATGTACATGCGTCGCAGCTGCCACATGAGCATCTGAACAGAAACGGAAAATTCTGAATTAGTTTATGGGGGTCTAACAAAGCAGGGCAGGACTTGGGTGGGAATTTCCATCCCCTACCTTGCATCTTCCCAGAATGTCTGGGTGTCGCCTTACAGGGAGTTTTTATTTTTAGCAGAGGGAGGTTTGTGTAAGCGTTGCTGACTTTATCGCCTGGCCCCCACCCCAATGAGGGCTCAAGTCACGTTCCCTTTGGATCCTGAAGGCTTTTTTAAAAGGGGTAGGTGGAGTTTCCCCTCTCTTCTGTCCCCAGACCAGACTGTGGGTCACAGTGGTTGGGTGTTCCTGCTAGAATTTCAACAGTCCTCAAAGGAAAACCCACAAGCTGCAACTTTGAAGTTTTGACAGATTTCTGAGCTAGATCTTTAAGACCAAGTGACTAAAACACTGCAATGGATCAGCACAAGAGTCACACGGTGGGTGTCCAGGAGAAGCTGGAGATCGTTGGGGTGGAGGATGAGGCCGGGAACCCCATCAGCGCCTTGACCATCCTGTCTCTGCTGGAGCGCGTGGCGGGTATCATCGATAACGTCCAGTCCTGCCAGCACCGCATGGAGGAGCGTCAGCTGGAGCTGGAGGACAACATCAAGACCATCCAGGGCGACGTCCTGAAGCTGGCCAAGAACCATGCCGACACCAGTTGCACTGTGGACAAGCTCCTGCAGAAGACCCGCAAAGTCAGTGCCAATGTCAAGGAGGTCCGGACACGTGTCGAGAAGCAAAACGTTCGAGTCAAGAAGGTCGAATCCACGCAGGACGAGCTGCTCACACGCAACAAGTTCCGGGTCGTCATCTATCAGGTGAGTACAGGTTAATGCAGTGGGACATGGAACCGTGACCAGTAATAGCTGACAGTGGTTTACATATTCTTTCACCAACTTTATGACAAACCTTTAATGCAGCAAAATTGGTAAAACAACCACAGCAGTCGTCTGTTGATTCATGGTTTCAAATACTCAGAGACCGGGAGGACAAACTGACATGGATGGTGTGTAAAAGGTCACAGGCCACCAGAATTTTTAGTTCAGTGAAAATAGGCAAAGTCACAATAAAGAAACCAGTTTAACCCACCAAAAAAAACCCTCTGGCTTTAGACTCAAATGGTGCTAAATGTGCAATGTCATCAGTGACAAAAGCAAAAATACAGACAACTCTAGTGAAACAAATGGAAAATATGTTTATGCAGGACTCCATCAGTCACAGTGAAAAGCTGACAAACATTGTTTCTGAGCCTCAATCACTAAAAATCAGGCTCTATTTGAGCCAACAAGTGGAGCTAGAGCAGGCCCACTTTGGGCTGTCAGGACCAAGGCCTGCCCACGTTTCCCTTTACGAGGAACTGGAGCATAATTAAGTTAAATAACAAAAATAAAGTAGATTAATTCCCTGAGGCGGGAGAAACTCTGAGCCAAGCAGCATTCAAATGAATTCGATTCATTAAGTGGCGGAGGCAGAGTGAGGGCGAGCAGGGATGTGAGGAAATGAAGGCTGGTTTGAGATCAGACACTTAAGAGCCCTCGATTCTGTAACACTGCAATTTATAGGAAAGCATCGTCGTTACGTTGAGAGGAGACACTGTCCCTTAATCGGGTCGGGTGAAGCACATGAAAACAAGGTGATCACTCATCTGAAACACTCCACTCAACACATTCATTTGGGTGCTTTAGAAACCACCAGACAAAAATTCAGAAAGATTTGCATGAACCAGTCTCCCCCGAGTGGAATAGGAGGAAATGAAGCAAATGAGTCGTCTTGTCTCTAAGTAGACACATGATCCGTCCTTTAAAAGTGCAAAGAGGGAGAACACTTGGAGGCACTTGTGTCGATGGAGGAGACTGTTTCAGAGATGGACAGACTTTATGATTAAACTGGCACACTGTGGGGGTTTCTCTGGAAGCAGACGGTCAGACTGCAGACAGAACAAGGCACGTCTTTGAACTGAGGATTTTTACTTGTGATCAAACATGTTGTACATGGCTGCAGGCTGCGTGGTCTGACAGAAGGAGTGGTGTCGCACATCTGAGCTGTGTGGAGTGTCAGGCAGGAACATAAACTATATGGACAAAAGTATTGGGACGCCTGACTGTTACACCAACAGGGACTTGAATGACATTGCATTCAAATACATGAATGCAGAGTCTGTCTCCTTTGCAGCTATAACAGCTTCCACTCTTCTGGAAAGGCTGTCCACAAGATTTTGGGGTGTTTCTTTGGGAAACCCTAACCCTGTGCCCATTCATTCTGTAGAGCATTTATGAGGTCAGGCACCAATGTTGGAAGAGAAGGCCTGGTTCACAATTGCCCTTCCAGTTCATCCCAAAGGTGTTCAATGGGGTTGAGATCAGGGCTCTGTGCCAGCCAGTCTGGCTCTTCCACACCAAACTCATCCAACCATGTCTTTATGGGCCTTGCTGTGTGCACTGTGGCACAGTCATGCTGGAATAGAAAAGGGGTTTCTGCAAACTGTTTCCACAAAGTTGGAAGCACAGTATTGTCCAACATGTCTTGGTTTGCTGAAGCATTAAGACTGGCCTTCACTGGAAGCCAAGGGGCTTTGCCCAAACCATGACCCTTGACCCTGCTCTGTGACCTTACATGGTCTTCTGCTTTGTGGCTGAGTTGCTGTTGTTCCTAAACGCTTCCACTTTCCAGTAATACCACTTACAGATGACCGTGGAATATCCAGCAGGGATGAAATTTCACAAACCATCTTATTGCAAAAGTGGCATCTATCACAGTACCACGCTTGAAGTCACTGAGCTCTTTACAGCGACCCATTTTGTTTCACAAATGTTTGTAAATAGAGACTGCATGGCCAGGTGCTTGATTTTATACACCTGGGGCAATGGGTCTGATTGATATTCAATAATTAAGATGTGTGTCCCAATACTTTTGTCCATCTAGTGGATTTTACTACACGAGAATTCATTTCTTTAGTTTGTTTACAGATTTGTTGCTAAAGCACTACAAAAAAAGAAATGGTGACCAAAATGAGCAAAGAGGGTTTGTTTTAAAACCTAGTTGATATAAAGTTCACATGTTCTCAAACAGATGTTTTTATTACTTCATTGCTTAATTTGTTCTTATTCTTGTCTCCCATGGTGGGCGAGACTCTCACCATGTCAGTGATAATGTTGTTTTTCAAAATCTAAAATGAGTATAAAGTATATTCATGTATTTCCTATACCTGAGAACATTTCAACTGAAGCAATGTACTTTTGCATAATTTAAGAAGGTTAAAAATAGCTTACAATTTATAAAGTAATGATACACATGCCCCTTAATTTGTACATTTAAAAGGTCCAGTGGTTTGTCACAGGTTTTGAATTACAATTATGACATATTAAGGTGATGAGGTCTTGATAGAGTATCACCAGGGTGTTAATTGGTAAAACCCATTAACATCTATTGCAGCAAAGGCATCCCTGAATTCTCAGTGTCACTTTGAGGAGCTTTAACCTTTTAAAAAGCTCTGAATCCATCCAAATAATCAGTTAATCATGCATTTTCAGCACCCTTTTAGAGACTGGACTACCAGTACTGAACTTTGTAGGTTTTCTACTCATCCCACCAGATGGTTTTAGTTTTTCACAATTTTTCATTCAGTTTTCCCACAAAGTTTGTTTCCTGTCCAGTTGGGAAAACCTTTAAAGTAACACGAAGGCCACTGTAATTGTGCGGTGAGACTTGTTATAAAAACCTACAAACCTTGTCAGTATGATGGACGACTGTCCCGACAGTCCCCGCTTGTTTTTACTTTCAGCTCTGCAGATATACATTCAGCAGTCACTGTTAAATAGAGATGCTGTTCCCGTTAACGCCAGACATCAGAATGGTAACCGGAGCACTAAGTGCTGCTAACAGCTGCCATGGATCCGTGACAGAAGGGCCTATTCTGGGATCCAGCAGGGACACGTTATAAACTGCTGTCAACCAGAATCGGGGTCTGAAATGTAGCATCAGTACACAGAGCGTGTTGACCTGCGACTGCAAGGACCGCCCCTTAAAACACCTGAAACAAAACAATAGACAATGACATTTGATAATAGAAGATGAGGTGATAATTCCAGATAAACAAAAACACATGAATGTAATATAACTAGGGCCTGAACGATGCGTCGACATAATCGATTACATCTGTTTGCATGAAATGGATCAATGCTTCACAAAACCCCATTTATGGCGGCTCCCACTCCCGGGCATGGTGAAATGAGACTTTATCCCAAAAAGCCTGAACCTGATCGTCAAAGTGTGAGAGTTTTTTCAACAGAAACTTAATAAAGTGGTGCTGTGCACCTCTGTAAAACTGAAATAGCCGCCCACAGCAGCAAGAGAAAACATCCTGGGGTGGGTTTCCATTAATGTTATGCTGTAAGCAGCCTCTTGCAGATAAATAACAGAAGTGTGTCCCTTTCTCACATTGTCTTCTTGCTTCCTTTTCTTACATCTCACATGGACAGGACTAAGATGCAAGTGAGGGAAACTCAATAAAGGGAATGGGGACTCACTCTGTTCCCAGCTACAGCACATGAAGTCTCAACACGCCTGTCTTTGTATTTCTACAGGGTGAGGCTTAGTCCAGTCTGGTCCTGGAGGAGGAGGCAGTCGCAGTGTTGAGTTTCCTCATGACAGATGTGCTGTCGGTTATTCTGAGGCCTCCGTTCATCTCCTAATATAGACCTTCAACCGCGGTCATTTAACAGGAAGCAACAAGCGGTTTGTTAGAGACAGTCGACGCCAGCGGCTGAATAATGAAGGCCAGGGCACTGGGCAGTAATAAGAAAAAGATAAATAGCTGCCGGTTTAGTCCCAGGGCCACTCTGCTCAGCAGTTGTTCACAACACCGGACATCGGAGGACAATATGTAATTTTAGACGAGTTAATGGGTTTCAGTTTGTGATATTTCTGCAATGAGAGAAGCCTTACAATGACAAGCTGAGGTGTCTGCAGGCAGAACCAGTCAAAACCAGATGTCAACCAGCTAATGTTGCTATAACACATAACATCCTGTTGTTTTAAGTTCTCATGTACACAGAGCAGATTTTCACCTGTTAATTACTATAGGGCTTTTTTGAAGAATACAGGTTGGTGCTAATTATACGACAGAAGAAGAACTTGTTAGTTGTTAATTAGCCTACCTGCTCAAGTTTATAAGTCACTGGTAACAGAGATCACTGTCCATCAGAGTGAGTTCAGTTTTTGTCTGGTAGAGTGAGGAGTCACCAGTTCTCTGGAAACAACACAAGGCAAAATGGCAGAAAACACCATAACAAGAGTGTGAACAATACTCAGGTCAGTGGTCGGTGCCTTGTCTTCACATAGCTCCTGGGTTACTGGTTGTGAACCGTTGCTGCTGATGGTCGTGATCTCAAGCTTGGCAGCAGAGTCTGGACTTCCTGCCGGCTTCTCTCTGTCCCCTTCATCACCAGCCGAGGATATTAATACGTGCCTAGTCCCTGCCAGTGTCATTATTGTGCCATTCACAGTGTCTGGATGTGCGTTAATGACTCCTCCCTGATTAATGAGTGTGATCATTGCAGATGGCTGCAGCTTCATTCGAATTAATTGGCTTTCACATCCAAAGTCGCCTGTAGGGCGCAGCAGGTGGAGCAGACCTGGTTCCTCCAGCAGCTGAACCATCAAAAACCAACCAGAAACATATGACAACTGATATTATATTAGATTCACTTGAATCTCAGTAGGTTAAAGGTATTTGTGAAAGTGTTTAAAACATAAAAATAACATTAAAGTTATGTTTAAGTAAAGCCATGTTCATCCCATTAGTGTTGTAAAAAGCCACATGTCATGTTGTAACGTTGAGTTTGGTGAAAGTTTATCATTTAAACAAGATGGGCTTCGAACACTACAATTCAAATATACAGGCTGCAGCTCTAGCCCTTCGTAGTGCCAGAATCACATATTATTCATCATTGACAGAGGAAAATAAGAACAAGCCCAAGTTTGTTTTCAGCACTGTAGCTGACAAAGAGCCACAGAGCTGTTGAGCTTAACATTCCCTTAGATCTCAGCAGCAATGACTTCAGGAGCTTCTTTACAAATAAAATCACAACTATTAGAGAAAAAATTAATCAGATTATTCCCACAACTCTCACAGACATGCCATCAAGTACAATGTTTGCCATCAAGTACAATGTTTCTAGAAACATCTGTAAGACCTCAGTTATACTTGGACTGCTTCTCTCCCATCCATGATGGATGTGATTAGACCCGCAGATGTTTGGGCGTAAACCAAAATGGATCATTAGGACCTGTAGTAATAAATGTGCAGATATGGTACTGGTTCCACAAATGCTTTGAGCTGGTGGTGGAGTCAAAGGGAACAACAAATTCCATAGGATTCATCCTCTGGGAACCTTAAAAATCAAAACCAATTGTGATGGCAGTTGACCAAGAGTTGATGAAATATTTCAAGCTAAACCAAAATGGTGTGCGGACCAACACTGGCCCCCGCTGCTAAAAACAGCTGATGTTATTTTTACTGATCAGGTTACAGGTGTTGTTCCTGGCAGCAGCTTCCAGTCTGAGTGAGTCTCACTTACTCCTCATTTGTAAAAATAGAAAAACTTGATCTCATGAAGATGCCAGTGTTTTCAGAGGCAAGAGGATGCAGGTCAGCTCTGAGCGAGAATCTCAAAGGAATATCATGTTTTCTATCTGAACCTCCATCATCTCAATGAGTGTAATTTATCCTAATGGATAGAAGAGACAGTTGAGAGGACAGATATCAGTTTCATCTCTGTGTCCAGCAGACAGAGACCAAGGAATCTGCAAGTCAGTATCAACATTTGCATTTTAGTATCTGATCGGGAGGCGTAAAACTTTCAAGATTGTGACAAGAGAAAAGATTCAGGAGGAAACTGCTGAGATGAAAAGCAAATTAAACATGAAAGGGCTTTAACATTTAGGTAAATCATATTTTGTTCCCTATCTGATCAGTATTATCTCAGGGTTCAACACAGAGATGGGTCGAGGTGTGTCTAGCTGGAATATTGGAAGAAAAATACACACCACTTACAGTAATACACTAACAGGGCATCACACGAATGGAGACAAAGGCTGTTTCTCACGTCTCTTATATGATCACTCCCTGGTCCTCATTGCTCACTTGATTTGGAATGACTTCCAGATTGAATGAGGCTCAAGGACTGAGAAGTGATAAAATAAGGGAATTGGAATTCACCTAACAATGTATATAAGAGATTTGAGAAACAGCTAAAGTATCTGGCTGGCACTGGGTTCTGGCGATGCTGTGGTTCTCAGGGTGTGTTGTGCTGAGCACATAATATACAGTACTATAAATTGTGCCCATCTTTTTCTGCTTTGTAGGGTGAAGCAGAGGTCCCATCAGTGGCTGTCACCAAGTCTCCTAAAGACCCCAGTCTGGAGGGGCTGCAGATCGAGCCCGACTGCTACGATGCCCCCGCCGACCTCTCGTCCGATGAGGAGTATCTGAGCGTGGATGAGGCTGACAGCTCACGAGCCGCTCGCCTCAAGAAATCAGTCGTGAAGAGCACAGAGACCCTGAAGGCTGCCTTCTCCAAGGAGAGCATGAGCAAAACCAAGGCGAACCTGGGCACCAAGTTCCACAACCTGGGCGAGAAGGTCATGCCCCCTGAGCGGCGGGAGAAGATGCACCAGGCCGGTGAGCGGCTGAAGCAGTCTGGTGAGCGGCTGAAGGAGAACATCTCAAAGAAAGCTCCGTCAAAAGAGGCCTTCCACATCAAGCTGAAGAAGGAGAGAGCTGTGGCTGAGGGCCAGGAGGGCGCCGAGGCCGACCCAAAGCTGCCTGCCCAGGCCGAGGAGGCACCAGTGCCCAGCCAGGGAGTCACCTACACTGAGGTCACCATGGAAGCAAAGAGGGAGGTGCCTGTGGAGGAGGTCAGCGCCGTCCGGATAATAGATGATGATTACAGCAAGTAGATCGCACAGGACAGCGCTGACATTAAGAGGAGGAGGGACATTTGTGACCAGGATTTAGAGAGAAGGTCTTTGATTGGTCAACATCGATGATGGTTTGAATGCATTAAAAGGGAAGAAGTTCTTGAACTGGGTGTTGATGCTGAGTGACACCAACAAACATCAGAAGATGGACTGGTTCTTTATTTAATTGGGTTGTGTTTCTCCATGAAATGTTTTTAACAATTATATAATTTAAACCACTGGATCTGACTGAATGTGAGACTCTTTATGCACTAGGACAAATTCAGGTTTAGGATTTTAGATTAAAGGTCCCTGAAGTGACTGCTGAGTTTGACTGATTTGTGAGTCCAGATTTCAGAGATGTGAGATTGTGCAGATTAGGCTGGGGTTTATTTGCATAAGATAGATAGAAGAAAAAAGAAACATGGCAAAGTCCGAGAAAGGATAACAAATGTTGATGCAAAGTTTGTGTCTTGATCTTTCATTTGGATGTACATATAACACTGTACATACTGCCAAAAGCAGGTGGAGAAAGTCTCAGCTGGTTCCTGAGAAGAGAACATAACATTGATTCAATGTCAGACTGGTTTCTGTACAGAGAATAGTAGAAGCAGGAAGAAGTTAGAGTCAACTTAGTGATGCTAGAAAGCTGCATCAGTGAACATTAAAGCTGCACCACACAAAGAAATTTAACCAGAAACTGAATGAGGCAAAATCGGTAAACCATTGATTCATGCCATGTGGGATAAATGGTGAACACAGTTTTATAGCTTTGACCTGTGGCAGTAGGATGGGCCTGACGCTGTGTTCACACTGGCTGCTGTTTTGTTTGACCTGATCCAGTCAATAGTGGCTGTTGTGTCTGTTCCTCCAACATAACACAACAGCTGCTGGAGAGGTTGCTTCACAAGAAATATATGGGTGCTTAGTTGCCCCAGACAGATTTGGTATCTTTGGGATCTCCACTTGAATTTAAATAAAGTTCTGTAGGTTTAATTAAAGTTCTGACAAACAAGACAGTCTTTGGCGAGTGCAGCTTTGGCTGAGCAGTACATTCAGTGATAAAACTAATAAAACTTAGCATGAACGCAGTCCCTGTAGCGAGTAGTGACACAAAGCTTACCTTGATTGTTATTTTACAGCCATGAGAAAGGCTCTAAACACCAATTTAACCATGAATGTAGTGGATTTAAGGCAGTCAGAGACATGGTGTTGGTGGCTTCATAGCTTTTTGTGCACTGCTGCATTCTGGTATCTGAATGTGTTATAATTTTTCCACAGCTGCTGCTTGGTAGTCATCTTTTTTTTTTTTATTTATTCTCCCAGATTAGTGAGCTCACAGCTGTTGTGACAGTAGTTGGTGCTGGAGCTTCAATCATCACATGCGCTTCATATTTTCTGTTGAAGCTTTGCTTATATAGTATTGTCATATACAATAGCAGGCTACAGTGTCTTATTGTGGAAAATGCACTTCCTGTGTAGCTTAATTTCATGACTGTATGTGCCTGTGTTGCTGCTGGTGAGTGAATTTAATGCAGTAGATTGATAGTGTTTGGTTTGAACATCTTTAAAAAGGTTTCATATCTTCTCTTCTTATTTTACACTATTTTTGATTACAGCTCAGTTTCATTATTGTTTTGTCATTTTTACAATTATCTCAGTCCAATTTTAATGCCTGGCACTGAAAGTCAGCCGGTTGAAGACCTGTGTTATTGTTGCGGCCTGTACTGCATATACACAGCACCACACATTAACCACTTTATTTTGTTTTTGTATAAATAAAGTTTCTGTGAAACCTCTGTGAGCCTAGGACACCACCTCATAGTGTTCAAGTGTGATAATCTTTTAGTTCTGCTGGGTACAAACATATAACTGCAGTTTTTCATGACTACAGTACTGGAAGGAGACATTTATCGAGTCTAGCAGTTAAAGCATTGCACAATGACAACATTTCTGACCAAAATCAATTAAGTTTGGTGTAACCAAATTAATAGATTTGCTAACAGAGGCATTTTCTATGTAGTGTTCAGCTAATTAGCACCACTGACTGGTGCCATGTTGCAGTGTATGTGATTCATCATCCAGTTGTCTGTAACTCTGCTCGGTCAGACTGTAGTCAGCTGCACTAACAGGGCACGTTTGTCAGTTCTTGTGAGGATGCAGCTGGTTGAACAAATAAGACTTTTGTTCCAGTTAGCAAATGTACCAACTGGCAATTAGCTGAACAGCTAGGTTGGTGGACTGCTGTCACTGCTATGTGAGCTAGCATGCTCATGGCTAGCTATCCACTGAAAGACTAGCTCATTGGCTACAGTCACTGCCAAAACTGGCAAGAAGAGGTGTGACCAACGCCAAGCTTCCAGCAGCACATTTGCTGTGAGACTTGATGGTGTCACTGGGCACTGATAGTGAGTCATCCTGTTTCATGCATGGATGGACAGCAGGTCACTAGAACTTCTACAATGTGTGTCTTAAAGGCAGAAGTACAGTAGCTGGGATGTGCTAAAGGTTTTTCTCGAGAGTCAGTAAATGAGTAAAATGTTTTTCCAACAGTTTAGTCTCATGTATAACCTCAGATGTGACAATTGTTTTCTTCACTTCAGAGGACTATTTACATTAAGACTCATCTGTCTTATTAAAAACCATTGGCCTATTTTATTTTATTTTTATTTTTGTTTTTTCAAATTGAGGAGCTGGGTATAAAAAATCCACACCCACATGTGACTGTGTTGAATTATTGTTACTTTGTTTTGACATCTTTTTGCTGTGTCTACTTGGTTTCCCATTCATGCCAGTGAGAGATTCAGAACAGTGGTTTTATCCACTTGAATTTTAAATTTACAGTCAAATGAAGTCAGTCTTCAGTTACCACTGAATATCACAGAAGCAGTATCAGTCCATGTAGGAATATAATCATAACTGTAATTATAGTTATTATGACCTTCTGATCCCATGTAATGGTTTTACAGCTTGTGTTTAACAGCAGCAGCGAAGCCTCAGATCATCCCTTGTCTCTGTCTCTATCTACTGCTTTTCTCATCTGTCTGTGGCTCAAATTAAATCACTAACTTGATGTCGTCTCGAGCAAATCGCGATCACTCAACTGAGTCAGCAGAGTCCCGCAGATTCACCTCTCTGTTGGCCTCTGAATGAATTGCCAATCATTCTGCTTCGCCCTGCAGGAAATTTACAGTTTGTCTTGTGTCTGTGTGGCTGGAGGTCACAGCAGCCGTTTGTCAAGTGTGAAGTTATTGTCACTGCAGCAAACACCGGGGTCCTGTTTCCTCAAATAGTCCAATCAGACCATTTGTCTGCAACATAAACCCTGTAAAGATGAAGCAAGAATTCAAAAAAATCCCCCGAGCAACAATTCAGTGAAATTACCTACAGAGTGCAAAAGAGACACATCTGCTGGTCCAGAGCTCTGTTCTGAAAGGAAGCCTGCATCATTTCAATAATACCATGGCTGCTTCTGACTAGGTGTCCTCCACAGTGTGGTCACCTAAACATAGTGCAAATTATAAATAAGATCAGCAGCACTACTTGTGCTTCAGGTTCTGTAAGCTGAGCAGAAACCCTTCTACTTTAGCTGCAGGAGGATGCACACGATGGGCCTCATGCAACATTTTTGTATTATTGTCCAAATTTTTTTTTACTTTTCTCTGTGAAGTTTGAAACCAGAGTCAGTGTCGTGTTAGAGAGTGTTACCAGCCTTTGCATCAGTGACGTGTCCTCTGAGAAGCTGCTCTGTGACAGGAACAGGGAGGGAACTTTCAGGCTACATGAAGTCAGACGCTAACAAACATCTTTGTAAAGCAAAGAGCTCCATGACTAATCTGTGAGGTGTCGTGGGGCCGACAGCTACTGGGATATGAAAGCAGAGAATGTTCCAGCTGCAGCCGGTGATGTTCCACTGTCAGGCGTTAGAACAGAG
>NW_018128073.1:200189-202546 GCF_001952655.1 Monopterus albus
TCCTGTCTAAAACAGCGCTCAGTAACCTGGCAGCCATGATGGTGATGGTGAACAAAATGACAGTTCAGCACTGAGGTTCCAGTTGATTTTGGTATCACATTTAAACGCCTCCAGTTGAAGCCAAGTCAAACCAGCGTGCTCTGGTGTAGAAAGAAATGGAATGACTCATGAATTTTGTCTAAGAGAAATTTCTGGCTGAGAAAACTGGTGAACGCCAGTCTCTATCTGTCATACGTGCCACTTCAGAACAAATCTGTTGTGCTGGTTCTTGCTTGAGGCCCGTTGCATGGTTTTGTTGCTGCTTTCCTATTGTACTGACCAGGACAAGTCAAGCTGAGCTCAGGAATAAGAGTCATGATTACTGAGAGCTTTGAGCGTACACAACCTGCAGTGTGCACACAGAAAGCAGCAGGTTTCCTCTCTGTTAGAGTGAGAGGAAACAGGTTTGATGCCTAAGAACACCGTGATCGAGGCCTCTGACTTATCAGGTCAGTTCTGTAGGGAATGTGATTCTGAATCTGTGAGCGTGTATTAATGAGCTGCAGACTCTAATCTGCTCTCTGCAGGTTGTCAGCTGGTCCGGCTCATTCCAGCACTGCTGCTTTTTATAGCCTTGACAAACTTAGAAAGATGACACCGCCGCTGTCTGCCCCTCCTGCCATAAATACTGGTCATCGCCAGCGGGCACCTGTGTTTCACTGTTACCAGGTTGTCACGGCAACTGTATCCATCAACTCTTCAGAGGAGTGCAGCAAAATGATGTGAATTAATTTACCTTCATTTGGGCAGATCTGTGATTCGGAGCCATATGATAACTGTGTTACTCTGCAGTGTTTCTCTGCCTGCGTCGCAGCTCTGATGCCAGGAACCATCATTTAGATTTATTTCTGTGTGTATGAGGGAGAAGGAGATAGAAACGGCACTCTGGAGTGATTGCATTCAGCTCCATCTGTTTGTTATGCATTAGCTCAGCACAATTGAGCTCTTCAAGCAATCTGTTCAAAAGAAACGGCCTCGGGTGATTCAGGCTCAGAGAAAGGAGCGAGGAGCGCCGTCTGCTGATCCGAGGCTCCGTTAAGACATTTTCTTCTTCTTCTTCTGAGCCGGAAACACTTGAATAAGCTGCTGATATTTTATAAGTCTCTCTCAGAATGACCTGTCTAGCCTGCTCTTTCAGCAGTGTAGCATCCAAAAACACTTAGGTAGGATTTACATGTTGTTACACACACACACACATACACACACACAACAGGAGGGATGTTGGAGCGCTGCACTGGATTCAGAGGTCTCTGGTTTTATTTCAAACATTCATCACCTGAAAAGCTGCAATCCAGTAAACAGCTTCATTAAAACTGACTTTTCCTTGTTGATGTTTCTCCTTTGTCTACTGTGGCAGCTGCAGGACCACAGAAGAAGAGCCAGTCATCTGACAAAAATAATGTCTGAGAGCATTTCTGCAGCGTCAACAAACAGCTCTGGAAAAAATAAAGCCTGTCTCCTGGAAATGACCAACAGCGTACTGCAGGAACCTCCAGCCACCCGAGTTCCAAGTCCTCCTGTGATTTATCACTGCACTCCTGTAACGCTGTCGGACAGTTTAAATGTAAAGGGTCCAAATCGATGCAGCTGAATCACAGATATCATTTCTTTTATTCCTCTTGTTTTTTCTACTCCATTCTTCTTCCTTGTCAAAACCTGGTGCATTACCCACAAAGCAACTGGACAGTCAGCTCACTTCTTCCTATCTCCAGATTGTTTCACTTTTCATACCTGCAGTCTTCTGACCCAGCTGGGTCACACCCGGTTTGTTCTGTGGGCCACATTTCCCACACAGAGGTTAAGTGAAATTAACATTTTAACTGTCTGAAGGATGGTGCTGTTTTTACAGCCTTCCTGGTCTGGTCCCGCACTAAGTGGAGCTTCTTAATGCCTCTGTTTCAGCTGCAGCTCTCCCAACTGGAGGAAGAAATGAGCAAATGAACCATTTGAATCACAGAATGACAAAATCAACATTTACTGCTGTTGGGTAAAATTATTAACAAAGTCATACTTTAAGGTTGATTCTAACATTTGATGAATTAAGAACTTAATTAGTAGAAGATTAACATTATTCTTGTTGAGTAGTCAACCTGTGTGTTTACTTTGTTTGCGTATGATAATTCTATCATAGTTAAGATTTAGTTTAGAGCACACATAAGTTTGCTTACTTATATGTTACAATTATGTTTACATAGTTAGTTGAGTATATCATTCTATGTGTTCACTGAATCACTGGTCAGTATTTACTGTGTTAGCCAACTGGAGCACTGTTTAACATCAAGGGGACTGGTTCACTAAAACACTGACTCTCATTAGAT
>NW_018128073.1:202760-205526 GCF_001952655.1 Monopterus albus
TACAAGGGCACATTTGAAATTGTATAAAAACAACTGAATGGAGGAGGACAGCATTCCTTCTCCTCCTGTAGTCAGGTTGAACGGTTTTGCTGTTGAGGTCAGGGCTTCAGATAGAGACGGAACCCAGAGCTCTGTAAATTGCTTTATTCGATGGTCTGTTTAGTTATGATAATAAATGTTTGAAAATTGATATTCGATTCCGATTATTCTTCATGAAAGAACACGCTGCACTGCCCTGTGTGTTTACTCAGTGTTTCTTTTCACAGCATCAATTTGGCCCCAACACAGAAGCAGCATATCCTTTTATGACTAATTTATCCTAGTTTCAGAAGATTTTTGTTTTTCAGGAGCCCAGATGTACATTTGGTCGAAAAGTTTGATTATTTTAGTTATTAGACCTAATGTTTTTAGAAATGTTTGTGGGATGACATTTTCTGCAACAGAACCAGGAAGCTCTGGTTGCACGTCAGCTTGAAAAACAAATTACAACCAGGAAAGATAACATATTAAAAACAAACTTAAATCAGTAAAATACACAGTCGCCCTGTGATGTCACTCATAGAGGTCAGAGCTCTGTGGGTTTTCATCCCCTGAAAAGCAAACCTCTCCAGTGAGGCTAAAAATGGAAACGAGTATTAGGCTGCAGCTGAAAATTAGGCTGAAATCAGGGGGACTGCTGTTATATCTCTGCTGGACAAAATATAACAATTTATAAAAATTACATTTCCCAAAAGCAAAAAAGCTGCACTTATTTTTCAATTCGGTCTCATGGTGAAATAGTGTGAAGGTTGGTTAGGTTAGTCACTTACAATATTTATTCAGTAAACTGCATCAAGTAAATTGTGATAAAAAATAATCCTTAGTGTTCTCAAGATAATTACTCCAACAGCAGTAAGTCTTCCAGAGAGCATTACAAGATGAAATAATACAGCAAAGTATTCTGTTTACATGGTGAGAATCATTAGAGGCCTGAACGTGCCTCCACTCATCTTTGTGTGTACAGTTAGATTTTTCTCCATCAACACACTGAGCTGCTCTCTTGTCTATAAGCCTGCAAACTGCATGCATGTGTGTGAATAGAGCTCTCTGTGTGTGGGACCTAATCACTTTGCCTGTCAATCTGTTTTTCAGGGACCATAATGACTCACCACGCTGTGAAAAAGAGTGTGTTTTCTTTCAAACTGACAAATCCGGTGTTTGAAAGAACTGACACCTTCTGTTAAGGAGATGAGCGCTGACACGGCCGCAGAGGAAGTGAAATACTGATGAAGCTGTTAGCTGGGCTCACATCTGGGCCCACACAACAGTAACTATTAGCAACATGATAACCTGCCTCTCAAACCTGCACAAACTGAGTTTTGGCCACTTGCTTTGAGTAGAACAAGCAGTGAACACCACATTGGCCTATCATTATTTCATACATTGAAACGATGAGCTTGTTAGCAAACAGTTTCTTATTTCCACATCCAGCTAAAGAGCAGTGGTGTCTGTGTCCACCTGATGAGGCTTAGTCCAGTGTTCCTATTAGCTCTGTGTTTGGTCTCCACCACCTCCTAGGGCTCTGCAGCTGCTAAATGCTCCACTTTGTTCACCAGCCGTGTCTCTGTGATGGGCAGTGGCACCTTACAGCTTTGTTTCTTTGTCTCCAGCTTCACAAATGCTTCTGCACACCAAAAAGTCTTTGTGACAGTACTGTAGGACCTAAAACAAAAATAATGCATTCCTTCATCAGGCGAGACTCATACAAAATTTTTTAGGGATGGAAATTTCTTAATAATGAGAGTTCAGTTGATGGACAGTCTGCAGGATTTTTCTCTCCAGTATTTTTCAAAGAGTTTGTTCCCCTTGAAAACCATCACGCTATGAGAGGGGTGAGAGAGTGAACCAAAACAGTGAAGTTAAACAATGAGCTGAAACTCACTGTAAAGCCATCTGAAGCCCAGGAAGCTGCACATCCATTACCGCCAATGGCAGCTGGGGAGTTTCTGGACATCCTGGGCCCCCCAAGCCTACACATACTTAGTTAACATAGTTATCAGTTAAATTAAATCAGTTTTATTTGTATAGTGCCAAATCACAACAAAAGTCATCTCAGGACACTTTACAAAGTAAGGTCTAGACCTTATTGTTATCTATATTAGTACAGAGGGAAAACCCAACAAATCCCCCTTGAGCAGCACTTGGCAACAGTGGGGAGGAAAAACTCCCTTTAATGGAATAAACCTCCGACAGACCCCGGCTCTTGGTGGGCGGTAAAGGCTGAAAACCATTATAAAGCCTCATCCGGTTCTTTCAAACCAGGAACTCCGAGGGACGACTCAGACCACTTGAGTATATAAAAAATATAACCGTGCTGGTTTATTCAAAGAGTCACAGGCAAGAATTCACACTTCCAGTCCAGAGATCTTCCAACCCCCAGCCTGCCAAAGCAGCCCGGAAACCGAAAAGACCCCGAACCAAGCATTGCTATACAATATTAATCATTTCTGGGCTGTCGAACCGTGACGTCACCCGATAAGCAAGCCTTGCAGCTGCTATATGTTTAGCCAAAACATGAGGAAAAGTCAAGGTGCGTGACTGTTGTTTTCGTGGTGTGTATCTAAAACAATTGGACATAACCTTACACATTAAGACAAATATTAAGACTAGCATTACAGTTGACACTAACAGCAGTTTTCCTGTAACCTTGACGTGCCTGCAGTCTGCACTAAACATTCATAGACAACAAATCTCTGAATATCTATCTAACTAAAAAATAACCTAACA
>NW_018128073.1:207088-240486 GCF_001952655.1 Monopterus albus
ATAATCCATTAATGTAAATTCAAAAGTTATTAGAAAATGGTCAGACAGAAGAGGGTTATGGGGAAAAACTATTAAGTGTTCAGTTTTGATGCCATATGTCAGAACCAGATCAAGAGTGTGATTAAAACAGTGAGTGGGTTTATTTAGTTTGAGAGAAGCCAACTGAGTCTAATAATGAACAGAATGCATTGTTGAGGCTGTCATTGTCGGCATCTACATGAATATTAAAGTCGCCTACTATGATTATTTTATCTGTACTAAGCACTAAATCAGACAGAAAGTCTGAGAATTCACTTAAAAACTCTGAATAAGGAGCAGGTGGACGGTATACAATAACAAACAGAACAGGCTTTTGAGTTTTCCAGTTTGGGTGTGAGAGACTCAGGGTGAGACTTTCAAATGAGTTATAACTATGTTTAGGTCTAGGGTTGATTAATAGGCTTGTGTCAAACATCGCTGCCACACCTCCACCCCTTCCTGTGTTTCGAGGGATGTGACAGTTACTGTGACTAGGTGGAGTGGATTCATTTAGGCTGGCATATTCTTCCTGCTGTAACCATGTTTCAGTAAGACACAATAAGTCAATGTGATGTTCACTTATCAAATCATTCACTAACAGAGATTTAGATGAGAGAGATCTGATATTTAATAGTCCACATTTGATTGTCCTATTACTTTCTACTATAAGAGGAGTCATCTTAATTTTAATTAGGTTCTTATGAATAACTCCTCTGGAGTTGATTCTTGATTTATATAATTTAGGTGGGCGGGGGGCAGACACAGTCTCTATGGGGTACTGGGAGCGTTGGGTGGGTAGCAGCTGCAAGGAGACAGCAGAGAGGCGTCTAAGACTGCGACCCTGCATCCTGGACTCAACTCTGGGTTGTCATAATTTAGGTTGTAAAACAAACTCGTCCAGATTTCTAGATAAGAGAGCCGCACCACCCAAAGTGGGATGGATGCCGTCTCTGCTAATCAGACCGGGTTTTCCCTAAAATGTTTTCCAGTTCTCTATGAAACCCAAGTTATTTTCTGGGCATCACCTAGACAACCAGCGGTTGAATGACGACATGCGGCTAAACATGTCATCACTGGTCACATTGGGTAGGGGCCCAGAGAAAACTATGGAGTCCGACATTGTTAAGTTAAGACCTTAACGTACTAATAAAACATAATATGACAATTCCAAATAACCATTTTTAATAAAATGTTTACAGCCAACATCACAATGACCAGCAGTGCAAATAAGGAACCTATCCTATCAGTGAGTAAAAATGCTGTTTAGCAGCAAGGAAGGTGATTGTATTAATTTATTTTTAGTATTTTACTGTTTTTTGTGTTGTGCAATAGGATAATGCTGAATATCTTTATTCAAATAGCCACAATGTTCCTTTATCATATTATTTCAGTGTGGGGGCCCTACAGTGTTGCTTATATTGCCTATAGGTAGAAGCTGCTCTGCCAGGCAGGTAGAAGACAGTGAGTTTATCAGGGTTTGCTTGATGAAAACAGCTGACTGCTGATTCTGGAAACCCTGAGACTGAGCAAACAGTCAAGTGTCATGTAAAAAAGAGCTAACTGAGGCTAAACAGCTCAGTAGAACTGCAGAGGTGATGGTTCCATGTCGGTTCAGAAATACCAGGAGCACCTTGCACATTACACAGTCACCCATATAAGGGTTGGCTATGCCTGAGAGATAAGAGAAACTGTAATATTTTTATCTTTTGTGAGCCATGTGCATATGACTGGCAGAGCTACCTCACATATTCAGATAAATCCTCATTACCTTGACAACCACATCAGCCTGACATGGTCACTTATTGCTGCAGAGCAGTAAAAATGTCACCCATCACCCCTTTTAGAAAACATCCTGTGAAATAATGACTCTCAGCTAACAGTTATTTTTGTGCAAAGCGGCATAAATAGGGTTTCTGAATGACGCCCAGCGGGCTGATAAGCCTCCTGCTGGCCCTCAGGCGAGGTCCTCTAGCAGCCACTGCTCATTACCGCCTCGCTCAGGTTAGGCCAGGGATCCACTTCTGCCTCTCCTCCAAATTACCTCTCCATCGAATGCTGGAAAGCCAAGAAAAGGAGGCCAGGACACAGGCTGACATGGTGACTGGCTGCACTGAGCCTGTAATCACACCAGAGCAGAGCTGAAGCCGGGTCTCCTTTCTGCTCAGGCTGCGTAAAGACTCTCTCAGGGGTGAGTCTGATGTGTGGGCATCTGGAGGAGAGTCATTAACAGTAGCTGGATGTCGGTGTGAGGGTTTATAATCAGCTGATACTTTTTATATGAATAATGAATCACATGTGTCGCTGTGATAAACAGACTTGAGCCAAGAAACTGGTCAAGAGATTATTAATATTGTCCATAATAACTGAAATATTATTAAAATGGACTGCACTTATTTAGCACTGGACAAACCACTTTACAAATTCACCCACATGCTCAAACACAAGGCGTTGGCCTGGGTGCCGGGAACAATTTGAGTGTCAGTGTCTTGCCCAAGGACACTTGGACTAGAGAGACCGGGAATCAAACCACCATTCCTGCAATCAGAGGTGAATCCGCTCTGGCCCTGAGCCACAGCTGCTCCACAATATTCAAAAAATACCGATGTGACAGCCTCCGGCTAGATGGCTTCACACGTTAGAGGTTTTTAATTTTTATACAGTATGTGTTAATTCATGTAAATGTGTGGTTATATTTGTACCTTGTGCATGATTCAGTTTGTTGTCTCCACCCTGTGTCTTCCCTCTCATTCCCCTTGCCTTTGTTCCTGTTTTCTGCTCCACCCACACTCACCTGCTTTTTATCTGTGCAATCACCTCACTTTATAAGGCAGCAACCAATATTCATTTCTTGTTATATTCTCTGTGTTGTAGCTCATGCTCTCAGTTTGCCTAAGCCTTATCATTAATCTGGACTGTCAGCTTGGCATTGACTGTGGTTGGACTCTGCCTCAGTCTCTCCCTGCTCAGCTTTGCCTGCCTAGACTAAATGTAAGCCTCTGTTTCCAATAAACTGTTCAATACACTCTTAATCTTCACCTGCCTGCCAGACTTCTGTGTGTGTTTTGCATTCTCCATCTCAGTAACTGTTTCTACAGAGAAATGTGGCAAGTTTATCTTTAACTGGCTTGGTTTCACTTTTTTCTTGAACATCTTTAATTGACATGTCGGCACTGATTAGTATTAACCACCAGCACTGGCAACACCGGGTGGGTAGAAATATCTGCAGTGTGAGATGAGAATTCTGAAACAGCATTCAGAGTCTACCGCCCCATCCCTGTTGGATTTTCATCTTGTAGTGGAGCTAATCTAACAGTTTTTTTCTGTTTCCAGTCTTTGTGCTAAGCTAGGCTAAACGCATCCTGGATCTAGTCTGGCTGTAAATAGTGTCTATTTCTATAATACACCTGCACCACACCCACACCTCCATATGTTTGTATAATTGCATATCTTAGCTCAGCTGAGTCAGTGGAGGTGATGTCAGTGGGCAGTCAGAAGGCCTGTCAATCAGACAGTCACCAGAGAGCTCCACCTGTGTGCTAATAGACAGGCAGGGAGCAGCATGCAGATGAAACAAGCGCCCCCTCCCTCCCTGCACTGCTGCTGCTGCTGCACCGCAGGGGACTGGAGTTGTAAATTATTCACTGATATGCACGGATGCACGCATACATCCACTGTGTGTGTGTGTTTTAACAGGTGGAAACTCTGTATTATGCTTCCATAAGGTTGTGTTGAAGTTGGATGGAATGTATGGGAAGGATGAATGGCTAAAATATAAGAAATTGATTCTAATATATTAAAAATAGAGGATGTATGATCACCCCCAGTTGTCTGTTCACAAAGCAAAGTGAACAAATCCAGTTCCGATCCACAAATATATCTTAATTTTCAGTGATCTTTGTGCAAAGTAAGGGGTGGGAGTGGTATTCAGATCCTTTAGGTTGAAGTAATAAAGTCACTGTCAGGCTCAGGCTGAAAAAAATCTTGTTTTGCAAAGTTATATCTATTTTTGTATTCTAGCTTCGGAAGCTTAAGAATTATTCATATTTTGTTTAATAGTGACTCATAATTGAATAAGGTGAATAAATTTCTCGAAAGTGGAATTTTCAAACAAAGTCAATAACTACATTTTTATAGCTCATTCACTGAAAATAGTTTTTTAATCTACTTTTGTTCTAATGAAATGTTTAAGCTTTAAATCTGTTGAAAAGCGGCTTTTATACTGAAGGTCTCTACGGAAGGACTTAAAGCCGATGTTGAGAGTTTAGCTAGCTGATGGTGTTAACCAATTCAGTGCTTTAATTTCTGTAATCATGACGCGTTGTGACTTGTTGGCCTGTATATATCCCGCAGACTGAGTTATGAGTTTGAATCTACGTTTTGCTAATGTCGTTTGTCCTGACGTTAGCTGCATAGCCAGCTAGCGTTAGCTCTTGGTTGCCTGACAACGCTGAGGAAGCCAAACAAACCGGGCCACAGCTAGCTGGCTAAAGATATCCAAAAACTGATTTCGTCTTTGTTTATTTTAACATTTAGTTGTCTGACTGTCGGCTGGCAAACAACAAACGATGGCGGATGACGGTAGACGGGGAGATGACGATGACCGCGGTCCCGGAGCAGCCCACAAGGTGTTTGTGGTGATGGAGGGTTTACTCGAGAAGCTGAAGATGTTAAATTATGAGGAGGAAGTTCTGGCCAAACACAACATGAAGAACCTGTCCAGGTGAGAAATAACTTAACTCTAGCCAGTTAGCCAAAACGTTTGGATCTCGCGAGTGTGCAATTCTATTTTTTTTTTTTAACGTTAACTGGACTCCAAATAAATCAGTTCCTTTTTTAATTGTACTGTGATTTCACCAGAAGTAACCACTAACAGTCAGTAGTTGTTCATAATAAGTGTAAAATCTTTCACATAAACTACATGCAAATATAAAATATTACTCCTTATGGTCTCCCCTCTGTTTTCTGCTATCAGACATTATTTTGTGTCAAGTCCATACGTGGCATCCAACCCGGGTGAGCAGTTCTACATGTTCACCATCATCGCAGCGTGGCTCATCAACGCTGCAGGGAGACCATTCACTGAGCCTCAGGAGTACGATGAGCCCAATGCCACCCTGTCCAACATCCTGGCAGAGCTCAGGGCTTTCGTAAGTGATGCTCAGCTCTGTCAGCTGTAAAACACAGGAACATCCTTTCATTCCCATGCAAAAACTGTCTGCAACAGCTGAAATAAAATCAGAACTCCTGTTCAGGCAATAAAATGGGTTTTATACAGCAAAATCAGTATATGAATATAGTTTTTAGCCTTTCAAGAACTGTGTGAAATCAACCAACTCACACAGTCTTATCACTGATAGGCTGTTATTGTTTTGCACCTGTGAAAATGTGCTCTCACTGCTCAAAGTCGCTTTATGTTGACAGACTACTTTTAACTGAAACGAGAGATAAAATTTTAAAAAAGCAACTCAGTGCCACACCAATGCCACATACAATGCTGTGGGTTTCTGTACCGATAAAACAGTACCTTCCTACCTCCACTTTAAAGAAGGCAAAGCTCAAATAAAATACGGTCTGAAATCGCATTGAAACCATCTGATCAAGGAAAAGCAAGAAACATTGTTGCTGTGAATCGAAACTGCATATTCAACCTCAGTTTTACTTTCAGTAATTTTGGCACTAAAAATGTCAAAAAATAGTACAAGATAAGTACCAAAAATTGGCACCAAATGTCTGGTGAGATTCATAATCTTATTGACACAGTTTTTGGTCAGACAATTCCTGATTAAAATGAATTCTTCCAGGTTTTTGTTGTGTTGTAATTGTTGTTCTAGAGGAGTCCTTGTGTTCAGAGAGCACTTAATATTTGACAACTTTGGCTTCTAATGTCAAATTTGTAAAACATCTTTGTGTTTCATGGCCCGATCAGGCATAGTGTAGTTTTGGTGTCATATCAGCACCGGTATTAGATAAACAATATGCAGCCCTCCGGACTATACAAGCTTCTGTAGTTGACAGTTTTTTGTTGCTATATTTGTCTCTTTCAGAATTTAGTGTCTGCCTCACGTGACTCAGAATAAAAACTAAAAAGTGTCACAGTTATCGTTTAATGGAAACTTAGATTCTCTGTGATTTGACAGGTGAATAAAATGGTTTAATTAAATATGGAGCAATAAATGATGTGCCAGTGTGTTTGAGTGTGACCTCTCTGTGTCAGATGCTGTTCTAAGACATCACAGATATGAGAGTACAGGAGACTGACCCCTCACTTTGTCTGTCAGGGTGTTAAGGTGGACTTCCCGCCCTCCAAACTAAAAACTGGCTCGGGTGAATACGTGTGCCTGGTGTTGGACCGACTGGCTGAGGAGGCTCTGAGGAGGAAGGGCTTTTCCTTCAGAAGGTACTTGGACATTTCTCCTCTCCTCACCTGTATAAAGCATTCTCCCCTCACCCCTGAGCATGGCAGTCTCTTCTTTTTTTAAACTTATAGTTTTTATTTACTTTTGGTTACAAGCAAGTTTTTTCTCAGGCCTGAAAGGCTGTGATTTGAACATTTCAGTTCAGATGTTTGGCTGTAAAAACAAACAAACAAACAAACAAACAAAAAAAAACTGATTCTGTTTACAGTGAATTTGTTTGCACTTTTTATTCAGGAGAAGCAGATGGTGTTGATGGGTTTTTTTTTTCTTTCCAGACCAAACTACCCAACAGAAACCACAGAAGAAGAGTCTGTGATAGAGGATGATGCCGAGCTCACACTCAGCAAAGTAGAGGAGGAGATGATTGTCAGTGTCCCTCATTTCTTTTTCTTTTTTCGTGGTACTGCTCATGTGAAATGTTTAGTAGTTACTCTGAACTTTGTACCTGTTTGATTCCAGACAGGTTTGTCTGTTGTATTATCTCTTAACATTAGATCAGAGCTTGATGTTAATTACTTTTTTTGACACTGCTGTTACACCCACAACTGTGAACAATGAGATTCTCTTACAGCTCTACAAACTGAACTACTGGTTCATAATTTCTATAGCAGATATTAAAATAATGTCATGATGCAAAAATGAAGGTTCAGTCTGTGAAACAATTTTTGTCTTAGGGGAGTTTTAAATGACCTGAATGTACTGAAGTTTTATGTAATTCAGGAATGATCCGTTCAGGAAAAGTAAAAGGTTAAAATCTGGTTCACACAGAGGGTTCACTTTGTTTCTGTGGCCATCGGTGCAGTCTCCAGACTTGGGCAGTGATATTTTACTTTTCATGTTTTAGTCTTGTGATGGTGTAAATTAGTGATATTGTCTTTGGAACCTGTTGTGAATCTGAGTAAAGCTCATGAATATTTCTGTGTGTGTATATAAACTCAGGAGGAGCCTGATGATGATGAGGAGGAGACTGTGATGGATCTGGAGGCTCTGAAGCTACGGACCACTCACACTGTGGGTTCACCTGGAAACCTGAGGATTTAAATTCTGTTACATGACTTGATGAATCAAACCAGTTTCTAAAGCTCATCTAACTGCATATTTTATTGAGAGCTCCATTTTCAGCCAACCTGAAACCTGATTCAGAAATGTTTGCTGTTTGTTCCCTGACAGGAAGCGGAACCATCCTCTAAACCCGATGAGATCCTGGAGTCAACTGTTGATGCGGCAGAGTGGAATCTGGAGGTGGAGAGAGTCCTGCCACAGCTCAAGGTCACCATCAGGACCGACAACAAGGTGAACGCTCATCTGAACACCACCGTCACCTGGGGCTCAGAGGTCATTCAGGTTGTCTGAGCCAGCTTCACTCCTAGACCTGATCCAGGATCAGTTTGAGCTGCTTCTCCTGTTTGCGACTTTAGAATACTTTATTTTGCAGGTCCCAGAGTTTCCCCTAATCCCCTATAAAGTATCTGATATGTAAATGTAAATTCATCTGAAGATTACTGAAAATAATGGAGTGTGGTTTGGTATTAATTTAAGGAATTGGCACACTTTTAATTAGGTCCAATAAATTGCTAGCATTACTTAGACATTAGTCTCGTAGTCAGTCATTAAGATACTGGCCGCAAATCAGTGAATGAAAATCAAACTTAACTAATTCAACTCAAATAACTCTCTGAATATTGTCCATACTTTACATATAATTTGTACTTTTTTACACATATTTTTATGACTCTGAAATAACAGGACCTTCAAAATAAAGTGCTGCTGCTAATGTGAACTACTTTGTATGTTGTTGTCAGATGAATTACATGGAGTAGAAGTACAAAATGGAAACACTCCACAAGTACCTCACATCTTTACTTAAGTGCAGTGTTTGACTAAATGTAGTTAGTTACAGCCCAACTCTAGATTTTGTGCATCAGTAGAGTAGTAGATGAGCGGGCTGGTGATGAGAAGAGCTGCAGGGTCTCATTGCAGATGAACTGAACTTCAACTGCACAATGTACAAAGTCAATATCAGTAGCAGTTTGTTTGGAGCTGGTTGTTTAGCAGCATCTGAAATAGAACAATAGATTCATCCATCCCCACACCAGCATCTGTCCCACATCTGTCAAAATCTTTGCTGGCTGCGCCTCAGGTTGAATCAGTAACAAACTGATCTCATGTCAGATTTCAAACTGTTTAAACACAAGCTGCTGTTTTACTGTGACTGTTTTACTGTTTCTAAGGTGAGTGAAAAGCAAAGAACTCACTTTCTAAGGTGAGTGAAAAGCAAAGAACTCGGGGTCGTTGCTCTACATTTACATTAGACACCGAGGGAGCACATTCGATTAACAAAGTCAATTTCAATTTAAAGTCTGAGCAGGCAGGAGGTGGAACAACAGCTTTTCTGAGTGGACTTGAGGCTGCGGCTAACTGAAGGAGAGAGGCAGACTCCAAAGCAGATTTACAGTCTCATTTCAGTGTCTCACTGGTCCCTGAAGGCAGCAGTCTGTCATCTGCCTGTCGATGCAGTCACAGAGCCAAATGTCTTTTGAGATAAACTGTGGTTATCAAAATGTGCTCAAATACAAAGTACTGTATTACTACAATTAAATATTATTATGGTAAAAGTCATATGTTATCGCCTTTCAGTTTAGGCAGTAAAACAAGATGTACCAAACTCCAAAGTGAGTATGTAATCGTAGTACATAAACGCTGTGGATAAAATCTACAATTTAATGAATCAATCTTGAGGATTTATATTATGACAAAGTGTGTGTTTGTAGCTTGTTTCAGTTTTCTTCTGGTGTGTGCTGGTCTGCAGGACTGGAGGATCCATGTGGACCAGATGCATCAACATCAAGATGAGATCAAGTCTTCGCTCAAAGAGGCAAAGGTGCGTTCGCCGACCTGGTTCAGTAATTAACTGCAGTCGGTCTTTGTGTCTTTGTGTCTTTGGCTCCACCTGCTGGACTCTGTCTGTAGGGACAGTGTTGAATCCTTGTGCACACTTATTAACATTCATCTTCACTACAACAGTTCTCTTCTGTGTGACATCTTTATTACAACATACAGAACTGATATGGCAAGATACTGCAGTACTACGTCTTGTGAAATACCATCAATACACTGCATTGGGTAGTGTCTTTTCTAATACCATCAATACACTGCATTGGGTAGTTCCACCATTGACTGATAGTGAAGAAGAAAAACAGGGCAAAGCAGGGACATTCAAATTATAGAAGTAAGTCGAAAGTGTGTTTTTAAATTTACAAGACTGATGTAACAGACAATGGAAGCTGTGACAGCTCATGGAAGTAAATGACCCGAGTGAGACACTAAGTGTGAAGAGCCAACAGCTGACATTACACCACCACACCTGCCATCCCACACTGGACACCCTGAAGCTACGATGATCAGATTGTTGTTTAACCTTACATTCTCAGGGCAATGAGATTGGAGTTGTTTTCTTATAAGCTCAGCATTATGTTAAACTGTCTCTTGTCAATCACCTGACAGCCAGAGAAAAATCATTCCTCTTGTTTCCTTGAGGAAACAGTTTTTCAGAAGCTACTGTAGAGCTCTTTGGTGATGTGGACTGAACCTTAAAAGTGATGGGTTTCTTCACTGGAGACATCCTTCATGATATCCAGTTTTGTGTCCTCATGTTGTCCTGGTGTGTCCTCACTCATTCCTTGCAGAGCTACCTGGACAAACTGCAGGAGGACATCGGAAAGACTCAGGAGAAGGTGAGCAGCAGAGAGAAATACATCAACAACCAGATGGATCATCTGATCCAGGACTACCGCAGCGCTCTGGCCAAACTCAGCGAGGTAAACCCCAGACAAAGTCACCTTCACATCAAACCAGACAAATGGGGACACACTCCAGCTCTTGTACCAGAAGGTCAGGATGATGATGAAACCATGTTTCTCATTTCTTTGTATAGCTGCTCTAGTGAGGATTTCAGAGTTGAAGCAGTGGTGTTCCAACTTGTCTTGGTTCTGATGACACATGACGATACTCCAGCACAGAGCTAAGTTTGTGCAGCTGGGCTTTTCAGTGTAACTGCAAAACCACTGAAATCAGTTTCCTCCAAAAAAGGCCTTAGAAGGTCCCGATGCTGTACATCTAGTGTGACTTCTTCTGTACTGCATGTCTGGTCCTGGAAGAGGAGCCAGCTTTGGTGCTCTTCCTGAGGTTTCTTTCCATTTTTTGGGGTGTTTTACCTAATTCGATTCCAGGGTCTAAGTACCGAGCTACTGGAAGTAGATTTTTGTGATACTGGGCTGTATGAATCAGATTCGACTATTACGAAGTCTTAAAGTCATTTGCCAGTTATAAAAATGTTTGAACATGACTGCAGGCTGTTGGGAGCCTAAATAAAGATATAAATTAAAAGTGGGATTGTTGCATCAGTGGGTTGAGCTGCAGGAAACTGTTTCACCCTTTGTGTGGCGTTTCAGGAGGACCATCAGCTCCCAGTGGCCAAGGGGTTTAGCACATCTTAGCAAAACCTTAAGCAAATTCATCAGGTTTCCTTGTTAATCCTTCCATCCATTTTATTCTGCTTATCCAGCTCATGTGATTTAAATCAATTATATCATTAGGATCTATTGTTACAGTATATAAGGCTGGGAAGTACTGACCAACTGTGATATTGTAATAAATAACCAAAGGGCCCTCAATCAGTGAGTATGACTGTAACACAGGTATTAAAGTGCTCTGGGAGCAGAATCCTGCAGTTTACTGCTAAAGGTTACAAGGTTCCTACAGCCAAAGATCCTGTAGTTTTCACGTGTACATTTCAGCAGTTGTCTCTTCTACCAGGCTAAGGAGCGCTACCAGCAGGCCAGCGGAGGAGTGACTGAAAGAACCAGAGTCCTGGCAGAGGTAAGTGAACACATCGTCTAGCATTTTAATATCATTCATCAGGCACATCTTCTTGGTTTTGATCCAATAATAAACACTTTTTGCAGATTTTTCTTTTACTTTGTATGAATTTAACTGGGCCTTTAAAACCATATTTAGTGAACATGATAAAGCATTAGAAGAGCAGCATCAGTACATAAAACAATGATAGAAGAAGAATAGATGAATGCAATAAAAGCAGTTAGGACAAGCATTTACTGGAGGCTCAAAAGTCACAGAATTAATACTGTTGAAGAATATGCAGGAAAATGTCTGCACCCAGGCTGCTGGGATTTCATTTAAAAACCCGATGGTTAACTGGATTTCATCTTTTTTCTTTTTAGGCATTTCTTCATTCAGAGACAGTTTGACCTTCTCTGTGTGTGTTTCAGATCAGTGAGGAGCTGGAGAAAGTGAAGCAGGAGATGGAGGAGAAAGGCAGCAGCATGTATGATGGAGGTCAGACCCTTTGTTTGTTTGTTTGTCCACTCACATTATTCAGTGTTTACACTCTGTTCTTGTGTCTGTGTCCCTCAGCTCCGGTGGTGAAGATCAAGCAGAGTTTGACGAAGCTGAAGCAGGAGATCATTTGGATGGACAAGAGGATCGGCGTCGTGGAGCAAGCGCTTCTGCAGGCCAAACTCAGAGAGAAGTCCAACATGACTCGCGACATGCACGCCACAAACATCGCCGAGCCTGCCGCCGGTCTCTTCGCTTAGTCTCAGTACTGCAACAGAAACCAGAATCCACCAGGTTTCATGCTTTTCTTACTGTAACTTAAGTGTTGAGTCTCATGATGCCACAGTCTTAAAGCTTAATGGAGTCTGACTTAAAAACTGAAAACTAAACTTTATCTGTGCAGTTCTGCAGCTATTCAACATTTATAGTTGAACAATTAATCAGTTTTGTCTTTTGTTGTGAATATTTACTGATTTTATTTTTTTTTAAATATTTAATACCACTTGTGTACCAGAAAATAAACACTGATAACTATTATCAAAAGTCTGAAGTGAATTTGAAGCCACAGAATCTTTGAATGTGAGTGAACTGGACACTAGTTGCCAGAAGATGATGGATTAATTCTGAACTTTGTTGGGTCTCATTTTAATTTAAAAGCTTTAAGTTTAAACCTTCCTCCTCTGCAGCAGCTTGAAGGAAGTCGAGTTTACACCGGACATTATGGTCTTGTTCCTTCAAAATAAGGTGATAACAAATAAAAGAGTAAGTCAATAACAATGGATATGCTCGAAAGACAGGATCACGTAGTACTGTATTGGTTTCATAATGAGAGCTGCGTTTAGAAACTGTAATGTTTACTGACATCGGTACATTTAAGACAAGTGCTGCTTTATTTTGCTTATATTTGTCAATGTTTATTATACTGTTACATCTGTTTCACAATCTGCCTATTTATATAGTTCAGTTGAACTAAACTACAGGAACACGTCTGGACACTTTCATCATAATTGAGATAGTATTTAATACAAAACCTTTTATTACATTTGAGAACATTGCATATAGATTAAAAATCATGCTTATTTAAATATCGGTTATCATCGCTCTTACTCTGAAAGCTCTGACCGGAACCTGTATTGTTTTGTTTTAATTTGGCAGCTGCTGGTGTTTTCTGTGTGTGGGCGAGGCTCGGTAACAGCTGCGAGTCCGAGTCGTTTCATTGTCCACAAGAAAATCAGTTTTAAAACAACAAAAAAAGCAGGAAGACGACGTTTTCTTCAAACCCCCGGCAGAGAAACCGGGAGGAAAATAAACCGGTGAGTTCAGTCCCGTTATTTTTCTTTGTCCGCGTTTGTACAGGAGATTCTGAGGTCAACTTAAAAATATAAAGTACAAAACCGACACTGTTTAAGCTTTTGGTTGGACAGTGTTAAACCGTGACGTTATTTTAATCACAGTTCTAAGACTTTGTCTAATTGTAGTTGGTTTCTTAAATTGCATTATGGCAAAGATGAATTACTATATTAAGGTGCAATGCATGTTTTAATGTTATTTTATAATCGTGTAGGATTTTAGGGCGATACCAACAGCAATACCACATCATTGTATTGATTTGTATCATGGAAATATTTTGGGAATTATTGCAGCTGAAAAAAATCGTGAAGCCATAATATTAGTAGTATTAAAGAAATGATAATTTTCTAGAACTTTAAGGACAACAAACACAGTATGAGACACTTGCCAAATATAGTTTTAAGTAATAAAAAAAGCACTAAACTAATATTAAAAATTGTCAAATTACAACAAGGGTTTAGAAATTCTGCCCTGTGCGGTCAAACCAGCAGCGGGCTCGTGTTTAAATGTCACAGAGGTGTAACGGGGACGCTCCCGGCAGCGCAGTGTCCGTGATGGAGCTGAAATGGTTTGATCCATCTCTCGTTTCCTGCTACGCGTTTCCCTCCAGCATCAGCAGCTCCAACGGAGACAGGCTGCTGATGCAAGGCATTCTGGGAAACAGGATGGGAAGAATCCTGGGGGGTGTACTGTTTGTGTTGGTTTAAATCACAGTGCATTTTTCAGCTGAAACAGAGGAGGGTGAGAGGGTAAGGTGCCTCAGAAGGAGCACAGTGTTTATGTAGCAGATTTAGATGCTTCACACTGATGATGAAAAGGTGCATTCTCACCACAGTTTGCACCTTTACAGTAATAGTTGTGCAAAACAAAAAACTTAATTGCTTTCTGAGCTGTGGGTGCTATAGAGTCAGGATGTGGTTAGCCTAGCTACCAGTCTGCTTCTGGTAAGTGAGGCTACCCACAGTCACTCCGTACTGAGCTTTAAAGGTACCATATGTGATCCAAAGAGTCAAGACAGGACTGAAATGTGCCATTCTAGATTGTTACACACAGGTTTGTTTACATCAGAAATGTCTGTAAACACAGCAGGAACGTGCAGTAGGCCCAGATTTCCAGTCATGATACTTTAACAAACACAAAATCTAGTCAAACCAATTAGTTTGTGGAGCACATTTAAAAACAGTGATTGCTTGTTTTATGTACGTCAGAGTACTGTACACAGAGATGAGCTAGGAAGAAAACAACAACCTGAAAATAAAGGCATCAAAAAAATTTATAATGCAACAGATTTTGCTCAGAACTAATAAGAGAAGCACAGTGTTACTACTCACGTTTTATTAGGGCAAACAAAAAGCCCAAGAAAACATAAATTGTGTTGTTTTTTTTCATATTTAATGGAAACTCTTTGTTAGTTTAGCTCAATTGTTTGTGGGTTAATTTACACCAGCCCTCATGTCTTATAGCGATTGGACTCATTTGATTAGAATCAAATGACCACAGCTAATCCTATATACCGCTAATCTGTTGCAGATTGTTAGGCAACAGTTTGAAAAGTCAGGTTTTACATATTAGACTGTAGAGAGAGCGTCAGCGTCTCGTGGTCTGATGTGTGTGTGAAGTAACAGGAAACAACATGGCTGTGGCAACAAAAGAAGTTTATCTTTGTCTTCTTTTCTTGATTGTAGAAATCTACAACATGCAGAACCAGTACATGTAAGGTATGAAAACACAGCAAGTTATTCCATCTATGTCAAATGACTTAAAGGATTAATTATCAGAGTAGTTGCTGATTAATTCTTTGTCAATCAGCTGTTGCAGCTCTAGTTGTGGCCACTGTGAAGGATTTAGTAAAGTAGACATGGGCACAAAACTTGTCCAGCTCGGTGCCTGATCCCCCAGTGACGCTTCCCCAGCTGAGAAGGAGTTAACAGGAAACGTGAGCTCAGAGTCACAGCCCCTCTGTTTTTCTTTCTGCATTCTTTTCCTCAAGCTGCTGCTGCTTTGTCGGCACAGGGTGTGAGAGAACCACAGCGGACAACACATCGCTGAGAACCGAGACCACACTGAGATCTGAGTGGGAACCAGTCTGAAGGTGAGGCTTAACAAACATCTGCTGTGTGCCTGTCTTTTTCTGTCCGATCACTGTGGATTAGTTTTATATTAGCCTGTAGAGTCTTGACTGAGTTAATCTCCTCAGTGCTTTGCCTGGAGAGAGGAGCTGCAGGGATTAGCAGAACTCCATCCTCCTGCCTAATCCAAACTACAGTCAATAGCTGTTTTAGGAAGTCACTGACCAATCTGTAAAAAAGAGAAATGTATATCTGTATATACTTTAAGTTTTTAATGGGCTGAGGGCCACAGACAGAGCAGGTTGTCGGTCTGAGTCTGTGGGTTTAAACAAATAACACCAGGCTTGTCCGTTAACTTTTGAGAAGTTTGGTTCCATTAACAAGGGCTTTGTGGGAAAACATCAGTCCACTCTTACAGACCCGTGCTGGAGACTTGCCACCTGTTTCTCACTGCTGCTGTTGTCTTCCACAGATCGACAGGAGAGACTTGGCTGTAGACAAACATGTCCCTGTTCTTCTCCGGAGCTGTTACAAGTACGTCAGCATGAACGTCACATACACACGATACATGTGCAGCACTTTTAAATAAAACATATTGGGGAGTAAAAGAAGTGGTGATTCTTGTTAGAAAACGGTAACAGAGTGAGAGATTGAGGCAGTTTTTTGCTTTGACTGTGAAACCAGTAAATCACAGTAGCCAACGGCAGACACAGCAAAACAAACATTCAGTCACTTTTCATTCATGATTTTGCTGCTGTGACATTGTGTGAGAGCCTGAGCTCCAGTGGTGGACAGTAAAGTCAAGTACATGTAGTACTGGACTTAAGTACAATTTTGAGGTATCTGTACTTGTGTTTTCATTTTCTGTTACTTCATACTTTGACTTCACTACATTTTACTTTTTATTTCACCACATTTATTTTTTAACTTTAGTTACTAGTTACTTTTCAGAACTGGCTTAATACAAAAAAATGCAGTATAATAAGACCTCACTGATCTGAGTACTACTTCCACTACTGCTGAGCTCCCTGTCTGTCATATTCCTACACAGTATTTGTTAGCGTCACATGGGCTGTGTTTCCCAGGCTGGGCTCAGGAATGTTCTCTGGCTCTTCAGACTGATACAAGTCATGGTGTCTTTATCTAGAAAGCTGCTTCAGAAGTGAGCTTGCCTGGTCTGATCTGTTCTGTCTGTTGTTCAGGTTCGCCCATAAAGCGAAGGCTGCGGGCCCATCACTCCTGTCAGAGGTAACAATTTCTGCTTCTTTAACCTCTTTCTAAACTCACTCTTCTACAGACATGTCACTGCTGCAGAACTACTTTGTGCAGGTTTAAGGGCATCACACCAGAAATTATATGCACTTGATTTCTGTTTGTGAGTAGGTCTGACTAACCTAACTGGGCCACTTGTGACTGCTTAAAATACCGTGTGCGCACAATAGGGCACTGCATCCAAATTACAAAGAAATCTCTTCCCCACATAAATACAAATTTGTTGTCAACGTGAACTTGATTCGCAAACAGTTAGTGCAACTCTATGATGTGAATGTGGCTTTAAACCAGAGTTTAATGCTAATGTTAGCATTTTAGTTCAAAACACTGCATGTAACACTCGCTGGGTGTCTTCGTCCTGGTGTTTAGCATGTAACAGTTGTTATGTCAGGGTTTTAACACAAAGATCTGCTACCTGACCTCAAAGTATCAGGTGTGGGATCCAGTCCACGCCCTTTTGTTTTAGTCTTTTGCTTCTGATCAATTCAAACCTAATCAAAGTGCAGGACACACAGGCATCTTGCTTCTCCAGAAACTGTTCTTTTATAAAAGCCTTGAATACCTTTAGAAAGATGCCTCTGAACCTGATGTAGAGCCTTTTTAAATGTAGTAAAGAAGAAGATTTTTAAAAGGGATCAGTCGACAGAGTTTCAGGTCTGTGTGAAATCACATTCATTATTTTCAAAAGGAGTTGGTTACAAATAGTCGGGCTCTGAAGTGCGTTTGTGTGGCCTAGTGAGGTCAGAGATGAAATTAGGCAGCCGTGTAGCAAGCGTAGCTTGACCTGGGGTCATGTCTCACATGAGGCAGTAGCAGCACCAGGGTTCAGTTCAACAGGACCTGTGTAGAGTTCTGCCTCGGCGTGCATCGCTGGGAAGATTACAGCTGATCGCGCTCTCCCCTGCAGTCTGCAGGTGACTGGTTTTATACTGGTGTCCCTCTCTGTGTCTCTCTCAGCCTCGACCTGTCTCTTCTCTCTCCCAACTCCTCGTACGTCTGTTACTCCTCTGTGGATGGCGGCGACCGTCGCTCGCCGCGCCTCCTCACCAACGGGTACTACACTGTCACCGAGGACAGTTTCTCCTGGGATGATGATGGAAACGTGTCACTGACACCCTGCAAAACCAACGTATGCTACAAGGAGAATCTGGTCAGGTGAGAGCAACACAAAGTTAGTTACAGTAACGTACTGATGGTTAAATTCATTTGTCATTTAAAGCTCCCTCTAATAGGACAGCAGGGAGACGACACTTCTAAACATTTTCTATTTGATTTATCCAATTTTGTACTAAATCTCAGTTAATGTAGCTTTAAAGTGTGGGATTGTTTTATCATTTCAAACATATAAAAATCATTTAGAATAGATAATCAGAGCAAGAAAAACCGCTGTCTGCATTATGTGCTGAATGTCAAAAGAATTATGTAAACTAGAAAGAGTTGTTTTGGTCTGTTTTGAAGGTGAAGCTAGCTAGTTAGCATGAAGTTAATGCTAATCACTTTATTTGTCCAAGTATGTTATACACATAAGGAATTTGTCTCCGTTACAGGACTGAGTCAGCCGTCTGTGGCGGCAGTCTCTCTCTCTCTCTCACTCACTCACACACACACACACACACACACACACACACACACACACTGATGGTGGCACCGTCCCTGCAAGGTGCTGTTCTGGCCATCGGGGGGCAACCTGGGGCTCATTGTCTTGCCCAAATGCAATGACACATTTTACACTGATGAGCGTAACAGTAAAGGCTGGGAACTAATAAAAACGAGTTTGACATGTCGGCAACCAGCAGTGTGACTGTTTCATGTCATTTTCTTCTTCAGGATCTTCAGGCGCAGACGGAGGCCTCGCAGCTCGCTGGCTCGTCTGCTGAGCGATGTGACGGAGAGCTGCCAGACGTGGCTGGATGAGAAAGTCTTCAGAGGTGTGTTCAGAACGGTACACAACAAGGACCGAGATCTGGACAATGACTCGGACAGAGAATACGACCAAGACCAGGACTGGGCCAGGAGCAGCCAGGAAGACCCGGCCCTGCTGGATGAGTCCTCCTGGTTTGGATTCAATGACAGCAAGCTGGATGACAGCTCCAGCTTTACATACGGTGGGTAACAGCTGGAGCTTTAGTTCAACCTTGTTATGGATCTGATGATCAGCCAGCAGTCTGCTGCGACTGTTGGCAGTACAAGAAGAGCACTGCTAGAAATTGAATCCAAAAAATGTCTAACAGTCCATCTTCTGTTGTTTCCACTCCTTCAGACCCGACAGAGATCCTGTGTCCTCCTGACAAAGCGGCCCCTGCCCCGAAGCTGCTCATCCAGGAGGAGATTTGCTCTGAGGTCTGTCAGTCAGCAGAGCAGTTCACTCAGTTGCTGGGCGGACTCTCAGAAGTCCCGCCTCCCTCCCTTTTCTACACCAGCAACTGCTGCTGTCAGGCCTCACCTGAGCACACAGGTGAGCTGTGACATCATGATGACTGGGAATGTTTCACTAGTGCCCCAGTGTTGTTTGTTAATGAGAATCGAACCCTGTCAGTGCACATGCGAATTTATAGACTTGCCCACAAACGGAGCTGCGAGGTTTTGTTTCACTGGTGTTGCTTTACTTCTCCCCATGTGTTTGTGTTTCAGGGTTAACGATGAAGGCCTTTCTCTTTGTCATCTTCACCATCTTCATCTTCACAGCTGTGTACTCGGGGTAAAACCTGTTTTTGTGCATTCCTCTTTCACACTGAAAACACAGACAGTGGTTTCTGTTGTTTATTTAGTCTTCTTAACTAACGATCATTTGTTCAGATATTTCAACTTCTGACACTTTGAACTTGTGTGTGATTGGCTGACACACCTGCAGTAATTACTCTTAAAGGCACAATGCTCTTAATGTTTTAAATCCCGAACTCATTGTTTTAGTCCCAAGACGTCAGAACTCAAGTCCATCCTTGCACCAGAGGTCGAATTTTATTGTGGATTTCTGGATTGTTCTGAAAAAACTTGACTTCTTGTTGTTCTGTGCAGGTGTTTGTGGTGGAGCACGGCAGTCACCTCAGCTTTGTTCATGACGATGACAACATTTATGAGTGAGTTTACATTAAACTGGATCCGTCACTGTCAACGCTGTGGATCTGTTGATGGAAGTTTCTTACTGATAGGCAGATCATCTGTAAAATATTTAGTTTTGCATGTAATAAAATTTTTTTCATTTGACATTTTAATATTCAGTCTTCATTTTAGAGCAGCAGTATATGTGTGACTTTGAGTTGCCACTTGACCGGATACAGGAAAACACTTTCATTTTTTTAATGAAAATGGTCAGTGCGTTTTAAATGTAAGAACCCTGCCGCTCTAATACAGAAATGTTAGTATCAGCGTTAAAGCTGCAGGCCTCACACTGATGTTTAAAAGCAAATCAGAGGATGAGAAAACTCTTAACATTTGTGCTGTGCCGTCTCTTTTCAGTCCTGACCAAGTCAGGCCCGCTGGGCGAGTGGAGGAGGGCAAAGACAGAGGTGAGTCTCAAGTCCAGCACGTTTGATCCCATTCTGCCTCTGAGCAGAAGAAATGAGTGAAACTCTTCTGTTTTTCAGGACATCACATCAAGAAACGAGTAAAGAACGTGAGAAACCGGAAGAGGGAGAGAAGAGACGGGTCTGATGGGACTCGGAGACATTTCATATTTCACTGTTTGCATGTAAGTTGCACTTAAAGGACCAAGTTGCAGCGGGCTCTGGAAACCCTTTTACAGCAACACCCGCACAACTTAAAACAACCGTTTTTCAATGGGATTCTTTATCTAAATACGTATTGATGCACTGAGGTGTTTTGGGCTTTACAGCGATTTAAACTAAATCTGACACTTTTCTATATTTTACCTTTTAAATCTGAGAAAATCAGCACAGTGTCACATCCAGGTTGATGACAGCGAGTCCTTTTAAAAACAAAGTTTGTGTGGTAACTGGTTGTGAAGGTGGATTTATGGAAATGTTTTGGGTTTTCTGCAAAATACGTCAGATCTAAGATGAAACGGTAAATTGAAAGAATCAGACGACATGTTTCTGTTAAAAAGCTGAAGGAGCTCATGAACATGGTGACCTAAGTTACTGAAGGTTAGCAGCCATGAAACAAATGTTGTCCATATCAGTCACAAGACATCCGAATGTAGCCAGTGTATTTCTGAACTGTGTCCTCTGTTAGTAGCTGAACTTGGCTGGTTTGGGCTGTCCAAAGTGAGCATGTGTCTGGAGAATCCATGAACCCAGAGCAGAAAACAAACTGCGAGCGTTGCTGTGACGCCTTGCTTCAGTTTAACAGCTGTGACTGTTTCTAAGAACCAAAACACAAGGGCACCTGGAATTTGCAGGTGATGAGGTGCCATTTTCCTGAGGAAACCATATGAAATGTTTTGTTAAAAATGAAGTAGCCACAATTTAGAAATGATGTGTAGCTCAAAATTAATCAGATTTTTATTGTGAAAGTCTAAAATCTGGTTTCCTGGGTGGAGTTCTGTTGAGAAACAATCATTTCTGGCATCTACCTCCCTCTGATTCATACTAATCACTTAAAACTAATCAGGTGCTTCAATCTGGAGTGAACTGGGAGCTTGACACTGAGGCCAGTAGTGAATGCAGCTGCTCCCCGGCCTTAATGTTTGATCCTTTAACCTGAAAAGTCTGAAATTACATCAGCAGTAAAAGGTAAAAACAGGTCAGTGACCAGAGTTCTGAGTGATCTTAAAAGGTCTGACTCATAGGTTTATATAATGCTACCTAGCAGGTACTGAAGCCCATCCACTTGTGGCTGTAGATGTGTGTAGAGTTGTTTTCTGCAGCATTTTGTGGTAAAACTCTTCAGCTGTGAAGCACCTTTATATCGCCAGCAGTGCAGAAACGCACAGGGCTGTGCTGGATCAGAGGCTCACATGCTGCTGAAACAGTCACAGGTCTGCTTCAGTGGGACATGGAAACAGGCGATGGCGTTCGCTTCAATCTGCAGCAGGTGGGTGGGGTTCTCTAGTCAGAGATGAGGCAGTTCCAAATCTAGTACATTAACTGGGTTTTCACACATGGTGGTTTTCCTGTGGGGAAAATCTGAGGCTGCAAAATGTATGAAAGCATATTTTAAAAGCTGTATTTGCAGTTCTTCAGTTTAGTAAGAACCACATTTGAGTAATGGACCAAATCTAGTTTCATTTAATTTATGCTCACACCTCCCGACCTCGTTTTGTGCAATGATTCAAGACCATGAGAGACGTTTGGATTGGTGCTGAGTGGGCAGCGTACTGGGAGGACTGGTCTGAGGTGTGGGAGCACTGTAACAGTCAAGGAGAGTCTTTATAGCTGGTGAATGGAAAAAGAACCTGTGCACTTCATTCTGTATGTCATAATAGACAAGTTTATGAGAAGCTGAAGCCAGTGATGCGTCACAGTGATGCTGAAGCTCCCATGACAGTAAAGGTCTGTAGTGATCAGTCACTGCTCTGCTCCTGTACAAGTGAAAGAGGAAGCTGGGATGTAACATGTCGAGGAAAACTAGTACTGTACCGCTTTCTAAGGTTACGACTATACAGCTTTTAAAATTCAATCATTTTGGGCCTTGAACTACGCCAAGACTTTTAGCAAAGCTGAACAACAGATGAGCTGTGCTTCGTTTTCACCGGTGGTACAGATCAGCTCTGTGTGAAATGTAAATGTTGTGTTTTTTGTAAATGTAACAAACTTTGGTCTGAGGAGCAGATAAAGCTTTAATTCTTCATGTTCCTGATTGGCTGAGTGGATTAGACTAAAAATCATGCCACAATTGTCTTATGGGAATTACTCTACCAGTTTTTGACTTGAATACTGTTCATGTCAGCAAATTGTAGTGGAAATGGCCATTTGGTACTAAATAATGTAGAAGTGCCTGAAAAGCACCAGCAGTGCAGAAACGCACCACAGTACAGGGCTGTGCTGGATCAGAGGCTCACATGCTGCTGAAACAGTCACAGGTCTGCTTCAGTGGGACATGGAAACAGGCGATGGCATTCACTTCAATCTGCAGCAGGTGGGTGGGGTTCTCTAGTCAGAGATGAGGCAGTTCCAAATCTAGTACATTAACTGGGTTTTCACACATGGTGGTTTTCCTGTGGGGAAAATCTGAGGCTGCAA
Source organism: Monopterus albus (assembly GCF_001952655.1). NCBI lineage: Eukaryota > Metazoa > Chordata > Actinopteri > Synbranchiformes > Synbranchidae > Monopterus > Monopterus albus. The sequence goes on from NW_018128073.1 coordinate 229,709, forward strand.
AATGTATGAAAGCATATTTTAAAAGCTGTATTTGCAGTTCTTCAGTTTAGTAAGAACCACATTTGAGTAATGGACCAAATCTAGTTTCATTTAATTTATGCTCACACCTCCCGACCTCGTTTTGTGCAATGATTCAAGACCATGAGAGACGTTTGGATTGGTGCTGAGTGGGCAGCGTACTGGGAGGACTGGTCTGAGGTGTGGGAGCACTGTAACAGTCAAGGAGAGTCTTTATAGCTGGTGAATGGAAAAAGAACCTGTGCACTTCATTCTGTATGTCATAATAGACAAGTTTATGAGAAGCTGAAGCCAGTGATGCGTCACAGTGATGCTGAAGCTCCCATGACAGTAAAGGTCTGTAGTGATCAGTCACTGCTCTGCTCCTGTACAAGTGAAAGAGAACTGGACATTTTCTTCAGAAAAAGAAGTGTGGCAGGAAGCTGGGATGTAACATGTCGAGGAAAACTAGTACTGTACCGCTTTCTAAGGTTACGACTATACAGCTTTTAAAATTCAATCATTTTGGGCCTTGAACTACGCCAAGACTTTTAGCAAAGCTGAACAACAGATGAGCTGTGCTTCGTTTTCACCGGTGGTACAGATCAGCTCTGTATGAAATGTAAATGTTGTGTTTTTTGTAAATGTAACAAACTTTGGTCTGAGGAGCAGATAAAGCTTTAATTCTTCATGTTCCTGATTGGCTGAGTGGATTAGACTAAAAATCATGCCACAATTGTCTTATGGGAATTACTCTACCAGTTTCTGACTTAAATACTGTTCATGTCAGCATATTGTAGTGGAAATGGCCATTTGGTACTAAATAATGTAGAAGTGCCTGAAAAACCATATAAACATGGAGGTTACACAGCCAAAGTTTGACATACGAGGTGATTAACCCCAGATTTAAGCGATATACTGTGATATTGTCAGTGCACAGTAGTTTTAACCCTCACATGATCGACACTGCCTTCACCAAACCTTCGCTTTGCTGTTGGTTTGGACACTTGCAGAGTTGTAAGATCTTTTCCATGGCTAATTTCCCTCTTACATGAGGTGAATATAGATCAGTACCATGAAGGGTTAAGCTCCAGTCACACCAGCAAAAGATGAAATAAATGTATCAAATCAGACTGAGCAGTTAGCTTGACACAGTGACTCACTTCTGTAGCTGGCAAGCTAACTGCTAACGTGCTAGCACCAGGCTGGTTCATATTTTGTATGTTACTGGGACATGTAGACCCAAGTTGGTCTGTTTTCACACTTTAGGTGGATCAAAGTGGAATTTAAACAATTTACTTAATTTGCTCAGTGTGACAGCAGCAATTCTATTGAAATGAGCTGCTTTCGCTGCAAAGCGTGACCATTTTAAGCTAGTGTTGCTGGGTCTTTAAAGGTTTTATATATACATGGGTGTGCGTAACATTTTTAAATAGTCTTTTTATTCACTTAAAAGTGCCAAATGTGTAGAAATCTTACCAATTCAGAAGATGTTACCAATATTTTCAGTGAACAAAAGTAATTGTTTTACTAATACTTTGATACTGCTCTGTGTGACTTTGCATTACGCTGTCTTTACATTTTTATTGTATATCAACATATGAGTGTAATGTGAAAGGTGTTGAACCTACTGAGAATCAACATCCAGCTCTGCAAAGCTCTTTATCCTCTTTCAGCTCTTAGCTTTGGTTTTTATGGTCAAAGGTGTGCCTCACATTCTTCTCATGAGTGGAGGCCAAAAAAAAACAGTGAAAGAAGAGCACATGTTGGACTTTGATTCATCAGGTGGGCACAAATATGCGAACACCACATGAATGATCATGTAGCTCTGGAACAGCTGCATGTGGCATTAGGTTAGGTTAACTCTCTGCTGCCCCCTGTTGGCCAAAAGTCGGCCAATGCAACTTTAAACGATCAAAGTTAAATGTAGATTGTGGTTTGGTTTTTATTATTACATGTTGTAAAATATTACATTTGCTGCAAAAATAAGAAAACCTCTAACATAGTATTTTCTTGGGTGAACCGAGCTTTTCGATGAGCTCTTGTTCTGTGTGTGATGCAGCGACTCATCGTGTTAATGATGCTGTACATAATGGTTTGTTTAACTGCACTTGTTTCCACTGGTGGGAATCTGCTTGTGTTGGCACTTATAGTTTATTCCACTGTACTGTTCATTTCAGCTGTTCTGAAAACTGTAAAATTAAACCTTAAACGTGAGGCAAACCAATTTAAATTTGAAACTGAGACAAAAAAGAAAGTTGGGTTAAATTAGCAGTTTATGTTCAAGTAATCTGATATATTGAATTTATTTGATATATTTTAAAGTGACACTTTAATGGAGTGTTGATCGCTGAGTAAATCAAAACTTAAACAGTAGTTTGATTTGGATGAAAAGGGGATTCCCTTTTTGGCCTTCTGATGGCGCTGTGATTTAAGATTTATTTTTTACAGAGTTTTGGATATTGTGAATTATTCCATTAAAGCCTGTTATAAAGTCAAACTGTATTTCTGCTCGGTGCATGTTTCTCCAGAACAAATGAAAATCAGTTTTCAGATGCAGCAGACTGAGGAAGAACCTGAAGCTGATGAGCAGTTTGGGGAAAATGAATTCTGCTCCCGCTGATGCAAGTGATGGCAAATGTAAAGGTAAACATGATGGTTTATCAGGATGTTCAAGAATATAAGGAATAGGTCACTGTACCTATCACACAAACCTGTTGCTCTGTAGGTTTGGTAATTTGTAATTTTATCTGGAGAGCAGCCGTCGTCTCTCTGCTGCAAACAGCCACGTTAAACAGTAAATCTTCATGGGTCTTGTATTTTCCAGCTAATTTCCTGGAAACGTTCCTCATTTCCTACAAATAAGATGAGCTGTGGCTGTAAACTACTGGCACATTTCCAATAATGGCCCATGAGGTGTTGGAGTTTTATTTGCATGTTGACAAATGTTTCTGAATTATTTTCACTTTGCTACCTCAGATTTTCTAGTTCTCCTTTACTCCAATAATTAGCACCAAATTTCAAAGGTCCTCCGTTGAAGTATCTTTGTAATTTACAAGTAAATACTAGCTAATTTATATAAGAATGAATGATAAGTAAAAAAGGATCTTCTCAGGAAAGTAGCTGGAAAATATGGGACCCAGAAAATATAGCATTACTTAATTTCTGTGGATATTATAGATTTTAAAGCTTTACAGGAAAATTTAATGGGGGGTGGGGGGGCCTTACTTTGTGAGCTGGTGTGAACTGTGCCCTGTGGATTGTTATCAAGAGTAACTAAACCTTAGATTTAACTAAAGATATGAGAAACATTTAAACTGACAGCTGTTATGGAAACATCCATGAATGCTGCTAAATACTCTACATTTATTTTAATATCAAATGTCATTAAAAAAACAGAACTTGACAGTGATCAATGACACCCGAGTTTGAGCACAAACAAAAACTACAACAAACACTGTTTATTGACCCAAAGAGTCCAGGGGCCCGTTTCAAGAAGGAGGTTTAACAAACTCAGAGTTCAAACCTGAACTCTGAGTTGACTTAACTTGTGGTTGATATGGGATTTGTAAAGTAATGATTAATAAATAATCCAATACGTTTTATGGAGAGTAATTATTACATTAATCAAAATACTTTAAGATTTACCCAACACTGATGTAATAATATAAGAATTGAATTTTAATTTTCATGTAGGTGCATTGATGGGAATATGTGTGCCATCAATGCATCCAACCGCATTAGGAAATCCTGAAGGGGATTCTAATTATTAGTTTATTTCCAGAGGTCACAGCAAGATGTTATTAACTGATCATCATTTGTCAGATTAGCCTTACTGAAACGAATTCAATACCACTAACCTGCAATCCTGTGAAACTCCTCTTTAATGGCTCTGAGGGGTTTGTGCCCAGGAAACACAACAAAAAATAACAGAAAGCGCTTGAGGGTGAGGCACACTTTCCGAACTATTCTACATACAGTGGCCTTACTAATGTGCTCTGCATCCCCGATGTTATAAAGAAAACTACCGTTTGCAACAAATCGTAACGCAACACAAAGCATCTGCTCGGATGTAAGAGCACGGCCACGATGGGTGATGTGTCTGATGTATAGGTGGATAAGATTATTGATATATGTTATGGACGCTCTAGAAAAACGGTACCGCTCAAATAAAAATACATGGGGATATGACAAAAAATCAACTCGTGGCCTCAAAATCCTCTCCCGAGGTAAATGCAATTCCCTGCGAATTAATACAGCGTCCTCATCTACAGGATCCTCTATAAATGGACACGCCATTTTGGTCTCTGCTCTATGAATGTACTGAAAGATTAAATGAGGTAGGCCTATTTAAACACCTTTCACTTTAAAAAGGGGCGGAGACCGGAGGAAACTCTGGGTTTCCCGAACAAAACCTGCTCCCAACCAGGTTAGGTTCACAGAGTAAGTTGCCATAGTAACTGACTCTGAGTTTAGATTACCTCTCCTTTTGAAACGGGTTTAACTTACCCTGCTTTCACGGGTTTAAGTTACCTCCGTTTCTGGAACCGAAAACTCCGAGTTGCCCTCATTTCGGGGTTAACAAACTCAGAGTTTCAACAAAACATCCTCCTTGAAACGGGCCCCAGATGTTTCTGAACACAAACAGCTTCACAAGAACTCGGTGCACATAAAGGACGGTGTGCAGTTGGTGTGTTGTCAGTGTGCTGCCCAGACACCGTCAGAGCCGAGGGCAGCATCAGGATTAAAACCCCAGTGACTCTATCGCCTTCATTTATCCCATGTTATAGTTTGAACAGCTGTGAACACTGTTGGTTTTTCTATTAGACTTCATGATTTAACCTCTGACCCAAATAGCAGAACAGGTTTGACAGGCAGGAGGACCCGCACGGCTGTGGTGCTGTGTTCTGTAGTCCGCTCCTCCTGGCTCTGCTCACTGTGCAGCATGTGACCCCTGACCTCTGTCACTGCTGTGACTCGGTGGCAACGAATCGTTTCTCTCCACCGTGTACGGTGATGTGTCTTCGCAGGTGGCTGCCTGAGATGAACGTCTTGCCGCAGTACGAGCACCTGAACTGCTTGCAGTCTGTGTGGACAGTCATGTGGACCTTCAGGGACCCTGACTGGGCGAAGCGTTTGCCGCAGTGGACGCAGCCATAACGTTTCTCTCCAGTGTGGACACTCTGGTGGCGTTTCAGGTTGCTGGAGTCGGAGAAGCGTTTGCCACATAGTGCGCAGATGAACGGCTTCTCTCCTGTGTGGACCCTCATATGCGTCTTCAGATTCTTCAGGCAGGCCAGAGTTTTACCGCAGCAGTTACAGACAAACGACTTCCCCCCACTGTCCTCTCTGCTGACCCCATCCTGATGTCTCCACCCGCCCCTTCTGGAGACGGTGCCCGGTCTGTCTGTGGCCTCCTTCCTGCCAGGAAGCTGAGGCTGTCCTGCAGGTACCGGCGCCCTCTGCTGGCACTCTGCCACAGACAGACGCACGTCACCCACAGCGAAACGGAAGCTGCTGCTGCCTGAATCCGCTGAAACACTTGCACTGTTGCTCAACACGTACGAGCAGCTGGGATCCTCACTCGGAGGATTCTGGGTAGAGTGGGAGCCATGCTGCAGCTGCACCTCGTACACCAGGCAGTCGTAACTGCTGGTTTCTGGCCTCTGGCTGGTGGCCAGGGATTTCTGGACAGACATGGAGGTGGAGCTGACTTCACTGCTCATCCAGGACCGAGACGAACCGCCACCTTCGTCTGGTGCCTGCTGATTGGTCAGTGGGGCCGGAGCTTCTGTCTCTGTCATCTCTTCATCAACAACGCAACAAAAACCATCTGGAAAGAAAGAAGAGCAGTGTAGACATTTTACCAGTAATTCAGACTGCAGTTGAGGTGGTACACACGAGATCATAAGGGAACTGAGCTGAAAACATACGATTCTCAAATTAGATATGAGCAGGGGCTCATATCTGTTCTCTACCTGGGTGAGGGTGGGGTTCAGGGTAGGTTAGGTATGGAAAATGATGTTGCTTATTGTAGGGCTCTGAAGATGTACCCTCCCCCCCTCCCCCTTCCCAAGTGTCTTGCTTTTCTCTGTCCGCCTGCCTCTGAAACGGTTTTCCCCTGTGCTTTGCAGGAACCCGTCTCTCCTCGGACCCATTCGGTATTAGACATGTTGAGACAGTCCAGTCCTGTCTGAAACGTGTGGACTACAGGCTGATCAGCCACACGTGGTCCACACCTTTAAGCTAGTCCTGTTAAGAAGTATGCATCCTGTGTATTTACTAAAACTGTACTCACTGTCCTGGTCAGGTGACTCGTCATCATCCTCCACTTTGATCACCTCGGTCACCAGGTTGGCCGACTCACCCGCAGCAGCCTGTGATCAGAACAGAGTGGGGCACAGTGTCAGGACCGGAGCAGGTAGAGAGGAAACACGGTAACACACCTGTTCTCCTCCACCTACCGTCACCTGTGTGGGCTCCTGTCCAGAGTCGGAGGGCGGCGCTTGGGGACACACACTGGACAGCACCACCTCACCTGGATGATCTGTTTCCGGGTGACATTACAGTTTGTAGGACCACATACAGAAAGATAACTGTAATAGCTCACGTCACAAATCAACAGCTGAGTCTGAAAGACTAACCCCTACAAATAAGATGGCTCCCACAGAGTGGCTGCTGGTCTTCTTGGGGCCCACACTAACTAAAAACAACCACTTAAATTGTCCGTGTATCTATAAAATGACGTCAGTGTGGAGGTGTTTAAAAGCCACCAGTGTTCTGTCCCATTACCACCAGTTAAACTAAATGGTTTAAACGGGTTCTTAACCACTAACGAGCCAGTTAATTGACGCTGTAACCCGTTTATGACCGAAGTCTGATTTAAATTTTAACGTCACCTTGGGGTCTTCGGATCCTCCTCGGCTCGTTGCCCTGGTGATGAGCTCGGCCGCTCGCGTGCGGCGACGCGGTGCTGCTTGCAGTGGCCGCGACTCGCAACGCGTTAGCGCGGGCAGTTCGCAGCTCCATGAGCCGCAGTTTCCTCCGCAGCACCTCGTTCTCTTTGCGGCTCCCGGCCCCCGGCGGCCCCCCGGAGTAGCCGCTGTCCACGAGCTCACAGATCTCCGCCACCGCCGTGTTGGCCAGCACCTCCATGATGGAGGCCAGCTGCGCGTGGAAGCCCGCGGCCGGGGACATTTTCTACTGCACCGTGCGCGTCTTTGTTTCAACCGGACAGTCCAAAATCACCGTGGCCGGTAACAAAAGCCCAACCGCGCGCTCCGGTTCACCGGAATATAGGCCCACACCTGGTGTAAACAGTCCGGACACAAACCAGGAAGTGATGCGACGGGGGAAAGGACTACACACACCCCCACAGTGCGCATGTGCAAAGTTCTCCCGATTTATTCCAGGAATAAAAACACAAATAAATGTTAATAGGCCACATTATTAATATATTAGGAATATTATACTTTTTTTTTCTAGGGGAAAAAAGCCTTTTGGAAAATCAGCAGGTGGTCCCCTTTTTGTATTTTATTTTGCATTTGTGGTCATGTACTTTTTGTGGATGTCTTGTTTTTGTGCTCATTTTACATCTGTGCGACTTTGTTTTGCATCTTATGGTTTAGTTTCTTTGTTTGGTTAAGTCTTATGACGTTACTGCTTGAGAAGCAATAAAAAATAATTACTGCTGCAGCAACTTCATCAAGTAACCACAATATTGGTCATGTTCTCTTCAGCTGTGCATTTAAATACCTTTTAGTTTGTCCTGAGTGGACCTTCAACAAACTCACACCTATGCTGACAAAGTCAGTAACTAATACATTAGAAATCCAGAGCCTTTATTAAGAATGATAAACTGCATGTCATTTCTGCTGTATCTTAACATTTTACACAACCGTGAACTGGTTTCTCATGTGTACACACCAAGCTCATTAAAAACAGGTTTCATTCCACAATCAGGCATCTCCTAATACAATAATCTGCCAGCTGTTTTATTTATTAGTTGTTTAGTCAATAAAGCAAAAAGTCAGAAGATTCACTTTAGAGAAAGAAACATAACTATTTAACACATTTCAGAATGTTTGAAAAATGCCTTGAATGATGAACTGGTTGTCTAGATAGTTGTCAGTTAATAAAAAAAATCTTAGTGATTAATAGTCTTAATTTAGGTCTAAAACGTGGGGAAAACACTTATTTTAAACCCTTGGAGTCTAAACCCGCCTTCTTTGCCTTTGCCAAACTCTTAACTTGTGAACTTTAAGCACCCTTTGTTCTTTTTAAAATGTACAGAACACAACACTGGTGCCACGTGGCCCTTCACTCAGACATTTGGGTGACACTTCTTCATGTGCAACTTGAGGCTGTATTTGACGATGAAGCTCCGGGAGCAGAGCGTGCAGGCGTAAGGCCGCTCTCCCGAGTGCACACTCAGGTGCGACTTCAGGTGTGCCGACTGAGTGAACTTCTTGCCGCACTGGCTGCAGCTGAATGGCCGCTCGCCTGTGTGGATCCGCATGTGAACGTCCAGGTTCTGAGACGTGGCGTATGACTTGCTGCAAATGGAGCATATGAAGCGTTTCCCTCGGATGCCGGCATCCGGCTGCTCGTGGCCAAGCTGAGGCCGACCCGACTGGTCCCTGTAGAGGGCAAAGTTCATCATGTCGGCATCCTCGTACTCAAACGCCGAGTTGCTGCTCTCAGACAGCTGGCAGTCTGTGGAGGTTGAGCCTGAGACGCTGACCAGCTTGAGCCCAAAGGCGGCGGCGTCCAGGTTTTCATTTTGGTGAAACTGAGCAAAAGACATCTGACCTTTTGGCTGTTTGGTCCATGTGAGACTGAGGTCCATTTCTGTTCTGTTCGAAGGAGACCGAGACTCGATCAGGGCACTGTTACGGAAATAAGTCTGTCTGTTGGTGCTGGGAGGAACCAGCGAGCACTCCTGGACCAGGTGGATGTCCGGGGCCATCTGTAACGAGTAGGAACACGCCGACTCGCCGGCTTCCACCTCGTCACCGGCGAGCTGTCCGGGGCAGCCCTGCTCGCTGTGAGGAGAGTCAAGGCTGTAGACAGACATGTTCTTCTGTGTACCTGCAGCCAGTTTGGATGTTTTCAGTGTGTGCTGTTCGCAGGATGAAGACTTCTCAGCCTCTTCATTCACTGGCCGGTGTCTCTTTGTCCTTCGGCTGATGGGAGTCGACGTGATGGCCCCTCTGGCTGCAGCCGGCCCTCCGTCACCAGGGCTGTTATCTGAATGACAAGACAAAACAAATCATCACCAAGCCAGAGATGCATGTCCAGTGCTTTGCATTCTGACCCCCACTGCAGGTCAGACCATATTTACTCTGACATTTGTTTCTAAACATCACTGTTGCTGAATCTGAATAAATTCTATGCTTGTTCAGAACTGATAATAAAATCACAACTGATTCACTGGAGCTCTTCTGAGTAAGGCATTTTGTCGCATCCTCTTCTTCTGCAGTGGTTGAAATGACACCTGACTGGAGAATTGGCTCCTCCAGCTGTTCAGACCCGCTTAGTGTTGGTTTCTGAAAGAAGGTCCGAATGTTTTTTGATAATGTTGTCAACATGAGGTTTAAAAGAAAGAGAAAAATAAAACAAAGTGCTTCAGACTTTAAAAGCTGCTGAGGATTCAAGACTTTACTCACTTTTTGTAACATGTTTTGTCAGCCCACTGAGCCTGTAGACGGCTAAATGCTTCTTTCAGCTTCCAAAAGCGTGACAGAATAAAATCCTAATGATGGACATCCCTGCTGCCCACTGAGCCAATACGGGGCTCTCGCTGTAAATGGTTATATACTTATGCGTTTCCAACATCGGTCACAACCTGAGAAATCAGTCCACATGTGTATATAACCAGGGACCCCGCTCAGGGCCCTGTGCCAGAGATTGACAATGGAGCCATTTTTACACTCACCCTCGTTGAAGGTGTCGTTACTGTCTGAGTCTTCATCTTTGATCAGCACCACCTCTGGAAGCTGCACAGGAAGAATAATAACAGACCAAATGTGATATCAGCTTAGGCCAGTGCAAACACGTGCACAAACTGTAACCAGGTAGAAATAACAGGCAAGTACAACACAGGAGTAGTTAGTGCTGTACATCTGAGACTAATGTGATAGAAAACAAACTGTCCCCTGACTGGCTTTCAGCATTAATCTAAACTTTAATGAAAGAATAATTAAAAGGAAGACATCAGGGTCGTCCTAGCTGTGGTGCGGCTCCAGCACAAATATTCTGAAAATGGTAAACACTTCATGATTAATATGAAGGCTGTTACTGACCTTCCACACCACCAGTGTTTTATAGAAACCTGTGAGTCACCATGGCTGCAGTTACTGTTTTATGCTGATTATAGTGTTTTTATTTCATGAGATAGGCTATTGTTTGTACTTACAAGCACATGTTTATCAGTATACAGTATTTGTCAGCAGCTGACTCGGCTGTGGACATCCACAGTTGGAGGCTGTAGGATGCATAATGGTAAAACATAACTGTGCTAATATACAATAAGCCATTTTTGCACCTTTGTAACTGTTAACAGTAAAGTTTAGGCCTATATACTGCTAATAAATGCCATTAATGGCTTCATAAATGTGATATGTAATGGTCAAAGCAGCATTTTTGTGCATGGAGTACTTTCACTTCTGTTCTTTAAATACATCGTCCTGATTATACTTTGACACTTTTACTTGTAAGGGAGTATTTATACCGTGTTGTTTGGCCTACTTTTATTTACAGTGTGGTATTAGTACTTTTAC
>NW_018128073.1:240600-265860 GCF_001952655.1 Monopterus albus
GCGCCCCCTCCGCCCCCCCCAGCCGCTGTAGCGGTGTCTCCACGTTCCGCCTGCGGTGCGCCTTCCGCGGCCGGTGGGACGTCTAGTTCCACCGTCGCTCTCTCCCCGCTGCTCCCCCGAACCACGATGGACTCGATGAGGTGCAGTTTCTTCTTCAGGTCCTCGTTCTCCTTGTGACTCCGGGTGATCTCCATCTGCAGCACCGCGTAGCCTTCGTTCACCACCTCACAGATCTCCGCCACCGCCGCTTTGGTCAGCGCGCCCATGATGACTGACAGCTGCTCGTGGATCGCCTTGCTGGTTAAGACGGCCATACCGCCGCTGGACAGGAAACAGAGCCGGGCTCTGACTCGTCCTGACGGGTCACAGGGGGGACCAGGAGGCTCGGAAACGCGCGATTAAGTCGACGATGAGTAAATGTGTTCGGACACGAAACCTGTGCGTCGCTGACCACCACAAAAGAGGACGTTTTCTTCTTCCGGTCCGCCTGCACTTCCGGGATAACACAGATTACAAAATAAAATCCTGTTATGAAAGTCTGGCTTGTCATGGGCGAGGGAGGCAGAGGGAGTCTGGAGCTAGATAGGTACAACAAAAGCTGTTCTCCACTATATTAAGAATATTTAACTTCTACCAATTCATTTAAACAGATGAAACTGTTAGAATCTTCAGATATGTGGAATAAAAACAGATTAAATATGTAGATTATATAGCCACATATAGAGACAAAAAGGTCGATTTTAAAAAGCAACGAGATCAAATAGAATATACTGTATACGGAATAGCTCTAAATGCATTAAAATAACTATTTTAGTAGTAGAACAAATTGGTCAAAAACCAAGTATATAAAATAAAACAATTGTAAAATAAATACAATAATTAAATTTAAAAATGCTAAAGTCTAAAACTTTCCTTTTTGATAAATCTTAGTCAGGTCCGGCTGGGGTGACCCCGAGCCTTCCCTTAGTTATGCTATAGGCCTAGACTGCTGGGATAAGGAAATATTTTTAAAAAGTAGACTGAAAAAATGCACTAAAACAAATGTGTAGATGTAAAAATGTTTTAAGTGAATAAGCAGTTAAAAATATAGGTGGCGAAAAAGATATATTTAAAGAATACAACTAATAAAAAGGTAAATTAAAGTAGAAATGGATTAAAAATAGAACTAATTTAAAAACAGCATATGGACTGATGGGTAAATAAGTGACTGAAGATAAAATGTGCTGCAAATTCTTTGGTTTTCAGTTTATATGGACCTATTCTGAAGTGATAGAATCTTTTAACAGTAAATATTTTGAATATTTCCCTGAACTGTGTGAAAGGGGAGCAGTGTCCGTGCGCGATGATCTTGTTCACACTGTGAATCGGGAACAAAATGGTGAGACAAAGGAACAGTGATGCACTGGCTTGGAGGGCAAATCCTCACTTCTGATTGGCTGGCGGGTGTCTGTTAAAACTAGTTGAACCCTGCTCAAGGTGTATTAACCTGCAGGTAACAACAGTCATACTTCTAGTTAACCAACATGTGACAACAAACACACTTTATTAATTTAATGTGATCTGACTAAGCAGCAGAATGAAGGGATTCAACAGTAAAAACAAGTTTCAGAGCTGCCGTGATCAGTCGATTGTTTAGTCCATCCAAAGAAAATCAGCAACTATTCTGACAGTGACTCACTTCAGTCATTGTTTAGAACAAACGTCAAACATTTTCTGGTTTTAGCTTCAAAATGTAAAGAGTTGCTGCTCTTCTTGGTCACACGCGAGAAAAGTTGATTCTGAGCTGACGTACAAAAGAGAAATACAGCAGAGGAAACAGAATTCAGTGCTTTCAAAATTTTAAAACCAAACTGTTCATTCAAAATTGCACTCTTTAAATTCCAGAAATGCACCGATTGGTGAACATTCACACGCTTCTGTCTACTCTCTACAGGATCCACTGTCAGCAGGGTGGACCACAGTGAAGGACAGCCCACCTTCTTCTGGAGGTAAGAACTGATCTGGATCAGGATGTAGTCTCACTTTGATTTTCTACCAAGGCAGTTAAGAACTTGTAAGGCCTGACAAAATTAAAACAGAACTATTAATCAGGTCGTCTATAGAAAAATCACCAGTTTCTTCTAAAACCACCTCAACGAGCCTCCGACTTGAAAGGCTCTGTGTAACTTGGAAGCTGAGTAACAGTGAGAGCAGTGTGGTCATGCTCTGTCACGGTCTGGCTGTGGCTTCGCCTAGGCCAAACCCTGGGTGCATATATTTCAGCAGGTAGTTTGTCCTTCCTGTTGTGTTAAACAGCAGCAGCTCCTTGTTCTGCCAGGTGGTGTTTCTGCTGGTGGATCCTCAGGTTCTGCTTCCCAGCGAACCTCTTCCCGCAGTGCTCGCAGGCGAATGGCCGCTCTCCAGTGTGGACGCTCTGGTGCGTCTTCAGGTGTCCTGACTGCGTAAAGCGCTTCCCACACTGAGCACAGCTGTACGGCCGTTCACCGGTGTGAACGCGCACATGAGTCTCCAGGCTCCGTGACGACGTGAAGCATTTGCCGCAGTAGCTGCAGACAAATCGCCTATCTCTGCAGTACCTGTTCAGGTCCAGTGAGTCCAGTCTGGGGCCACCGAGGCCCAACCCCAAGGGGAAACCTGCTGCATTCAAGTCGGGCACTTTGTCTAAGAGCGCCGGCCGGCGGTCTGGTTTGAGGTACGACCGATGAGGCACAGAAACCATGCTCGGCAGGCCCTGACTGGTCCACGAGGAGCACAGATCCAGCTCTGTGTCGTAGGGGAGGGAACTGATCAGAGATGTGCCCTGCTTCTGCTCAGAGGTCCCCGGTAGCGAGCCTGGACTCCCTCCAGGCCCGAGGAGGAGCGACGTCCTCGTCGGAGCATCACAGTCTGACTCAGAGGCCAAATCAAACACCACATCTGAGCTGCTCTCAGCGGACCCTGCAGGGCCTGGGGACCCTGGCGGATTGTGGGATTCTTGGTGCTCAGCTGGCTCTGACAGTCCGTTACTGCTGGGATCCCACGGCCTCACGTCGGCCACTGAGCTGGACCTCATCATGGCAGAGGATCCTTTACTGTCATCTGCTGCTGATGGCGGCACCTCCATCCCTGCACACACACACATCAATGCACACTGAGTTCAACAATGTGACAGATTCTGTGGTTAATAAGACAAAGGAGCTGTTTGACAAACACTCCTCTCAAAATGTCATTTCTATTTTTAAAATCAGACCCTAGTGTTCCCAAGAAACATGCTGAGATTTTAAAGTGTGTTGAGTCTGGTCACTGTAATGATGTTTCACATGGCTGAAACGTGCAGCTCTACAGTCAGTTTAGTACAAGCCATTCCACCTGATATACACAGTCACAGAAAGCGTCTTTGGCTGTGTTCACATCACAGACCTGAATTTTCCCTCCCAGTGCCCCAGACCTGGTGTGTCCACACCAGTGTGAACAGACCAGACCAGATCTGGGCCACCTGCGTATATGCTCCTAGACCCAATTCCTCTCCGACCTCTGACTGTGTGAGCGTTGTCAGAATGACCGGATCAGAATCCATGTGGCCGTTTTACCGTCTCCTCCTCTGCACATCATTCAGCGTTGCCCTCGGCTGTTAGTGAGTGTGGCAGTAGATTCAGTGTTGGTTCCTGAACAGTCACAGTTCTCTTACCTTCGACGTTGAGAAGCAGCTCATCGGTGGCATCGTCGCTCACCTCCTCTTTTGCTGCTTCCTCCTTTATCAAAACCACGTCCTCATCGTTTGGCTCCTCTGCAGCTGCTGACACGGTGTCCTGAGGGTAGAACACAAACTGGTTCACTCTAATACACTCACAGATGTGCTGAACACTACAATTAGCCATTTATTTTCACTGATTGTGTGCTCTAAACTAGGGCCGCAAATAACAGTACTTTGATTTTCAACTAACAGACCAATTATTTATCTAAGATGTCAGAAACGGCGATAAAGGCTGTTAGAATCTTCATATATGTCCTGTTTTGTCTGAGCAATGGTCCCAAACCCAAAGATACTCGGTTTACTGTCACATGTGACAAAGAAAAAGCATCACGTTCTCACAATTAAGCTGAAAAAAGTAAAAATATTTAGCTTAAAACATGACTATAACCTTATCAGAAAGGTTGCAGATTAATCAATTAAATGTGATGCAGCTTATTATTAAATGATTAAAACTAAGTCATACCTTCCTATCGAATTGTTTTTGTCTGACTAACGGATCAAAAGTATGAAGATATACAGTTTATCACATACAGTAAGACTAAATAAAGCAGCAAACAACTGATCATCAATAGCTGTGATAGTATTTAGTTTTCTGCTGATAAACTGAGATTAATCATCTCAACTGTACATGAAACCTTCAAAAAGCGACGCAGTACATTGCTGCAGGCTAAAAAAGTGATGCATTTAGTTGAGCTGTAAAAATAATACACAAATGTGAGTTTATGAAAACAGCATCAAACACCCTGATAGCAAACTGACAGCTGTCCAGAAAGAGGAGCAGGACTCCAGCTGCTAGATTTACTGCATAGTGCTAGTGTCATGATAGTTTAGTGTTAATAAAGGCAAAGTTACAGTGAGATGGAATAAACAATAAAAGCGTAAAACTGTGCGTAAAAAAGTCAATCCAACAAAGGTACATCACTGTTGACCTCTCCTCAGACAAAGGTGCCTAAACCTAAACCTGTACAGACAGACGTGTTGGAGCAGAGAGGACATGTTGAACTGAACCTGGACCTGTGCTGCGCTGGCGTTGTCTCACCTGTTTGGGCGCAGGGCTCATCTCTGTCGCCACCTCCACAGCAAGGACTCTTCTTTTCACATTTGCTTTTGGCTGTTTGGCGCCCACCCCAGTTGAAAAGGCACGTTCTGGGTGAAAAATCAGACGGTTACTAGAAAGGTTCCTTATGCGAGCCCGGAGCCCAGAGACCAGCAAGGGTCTTTGCTGGGTGGGTTTAACTGATCCCAGTGGGATGTATGAGGGTTTCACTGTACTTTACTGCTGTACAGAAGAATCAAGATTCTCTTATATGGCCACTTTCACTGGTGGAGGAAATATTGTGCTTCAGTAAAAGTAACAACACCACACTATGACAAAACCTTCAAAGAAAACGACCCCTCTATGAACGGCTTTCCACCGGAGTTTGGTGCAATAGCGCGCTGTGAAGGATGCGTCCCCTGAGCAGCGGCCGTGGCTCCATTCATCACACCACTCACCCTGCCACCACAATACAAACACCGGGCACACATAGTGAATCCCACCGAACCTTACCGAAATCCATCAGCCCCCCGCCGGCCTCCTCCTCCTCCGGCTCGCCGTAATCCAACATAGCGCCGTTACCCCGGTGCCCCCGGGCGATGATGGTCTCGATGAGCTCCAGCTTCCTCCTTAGCGTCTCGTTCTCCTTGTGGCTCCGGGTGATCTCCAGCTGCAACACGGCGTAGCTGTCCTCCACCAGTTCGCAGATCTCCGCCACGGCCGCTTTGGTCAGTGCCTCCATGATGGACGTCAACTGAGAATGAAACGCCTTGTAACTTGTCATCTAGAGCGAACGTAACCGACAACAACCGCCGAAACGTGAATTAAATTCAAGGCAGCAAACCAAACCGGGAGAAGACAACAGCGTACGGTCAGCGATTCACGGTGGAGTCGTCCTGGTTGAAACCGAGCAGTGAGTGACCATGTCGGTAAAACGCTGACGGATGATGCCGTGATTGTTTGTTGTCAGTCGGTTATCTCTGTGCCGTTGAACAACTTCCGTAATGCCGCTTTCAAAATAAAAGCTCAGAGTGAATTCTCAGGGCTGCCTTCGTCTACACCTCGTAAACTACATCTTTAGTTTCATACGCTCGTAAAAAGCAACAGCACGTTAACACTACTGGTTTTTCACTTTTAACCACTACAAATCTCCATAATGTAGGGCACAAGTGGAAAGTAATTAAGAACATTTACTCTAGTATTGTAGGTATCTGTACTTGAGTATTTTCAAGTTCGGCTACTTCATAATTCATTGTAAAGGCAAATATTCTAAGACTTCATTAGATGGGAAATTCATCAGCAGTATGTAAAGTGCTTTAAATTCAAAGTATATAAGGTGCTTAACATTGTCTCCACCTTTTGCCAGCTGCAACAATCAAGTGTAAAACACAAAAGTGCATCAGTTCAATAATATAATGTACATAAATGTGAGTGAATTGTGCCATTTTGCATAACGACTACAGTTTTGGTATTTTAAACGTATTTTGATGCTAATGCATAAGTAACTATTAGAATGTAGGGCTTTGACTTAACAGTATTTATATACTGTGGTATTGCTACTTTTACTGAAGTAAACAATCTGAGTACTTCTTCCACCAAATAAAAGGTTTATTTTTTTATTGCTGTGGGTTTCCAGTAATGCACATCCCAGTCATGCAATATTAACTATGTACACAAATAAAATTTGTATTATTTTAGTCAGATATTATTGTTTCGTTCTTATTAGTTATTGTATTTCCCACAGCGACCGAACGCAGCACCGAATTGGTTTCCAAAGCAACGCCTGACAACAGAGAAGATGGTTTATAGTAAGTTAGAAAAGAAAAACCAAATGTAACTAACACAATATACCGTTAACATTTCTCTGGTAATGTGTGTTTTAGTTAAAACCTTACTACATAGCAAAGTTTTTGATATGGTGAGGCCCCATGTTACATTAGCGATAACTAACTAGTAACTAGTTGAGCTGATTAGCTGACGCCACACTACTAACGTCACTGTTAGTCAGTACAATACAGCTTAGCTTCAGTTGGTGTGTATCACCAGGAAGAAAAAGATTTTTGTCCTTTGCACAACATTTTATATGGTTTAACCGCTGGTTAGCCGTGTGACTGATGACTAGGCTCTGCTTCCTCTACTGCTAATTTCAAAGTTAATGTGAAAGGTAACTGTCCGTCTGTCATGGCTGTCCAGACTGTCCTCCTTGTGTGCCTGTGTTTCCATCCAGTAACACAGGACATGGTCCGCCGGCGGGCCGAGCACAACGAGTGTGAGATATTCTCGCTGGAAGAAGTGTCTCTGCATCAGCAGGACATCGAGAGGATCGAGCACATCGACAGGTGGTGCAGGGACCTGAGGATCCTCTACCTGCAAAACAACCTCATCCCCAGGATAGGTGAGGCATCGGTGTGCGGCTCACTGTGGTTTACAAGCGCAAACATCAACTACAAATCTTGTGTTTTGTGTTTCACATTGTGCCTCTGGTATTTTGGGCGTTGAGTGAACAGGTGAAATGTAACAATACATTAGAGAGCAGTTAGATCATTTTGGGGACTTTATAAATTTACTTCAGTTTTGGCTGTTGGTGGAGGTGTAGACTAGGAACCTTCAAATGTTAGACAGAGAAGTGGATGATTCCACTTTGAATAGACTTGTGAACACACCTGAACAGTAACTTGCTCCTGCATGGACATCCATGGGTTTGTGAGATGAAATCATTGTTTTTACTATTGATCGATTTATCCTTCAAAACAGATCAAATGTAATATTTCTGATACTCAGTGCAAGCTGTTCCTGATGCGTGAAGAAAGCTAGACTGTTGAGTTTAAACAACTTTTTAACTTTAGGTTAAAACTGAAACACTGGATTTCAGAGATCTAGATGACACATGGTGGCACTGTTCTTTCAGGTGCAATGAGCCAAATTCACCCAGTTGTAATCCAGATGTCTGCTAACTAGATAATCACTAAATCAGTGTTTACTACTTCAGACTCCATGTTTGTGTTTTGTCATTTGTTTAATGTCCTATTTACAGTCCAGTTTTTCCCCTAGAAAATCTTGGTCGCTTGAAGAAACTGGAGTATTTGAACCTGGCCTTGAACAACATTGAAGTCATTGAAAACCTTGAAGGTCAGATTGCAGAACACAGACAGCTGGGAGCCTGTTAACGTTGACTGCTACTTGCACTTAGTTAAGCTGGGACCGGGGCTGCATTTAACAGGGTTATTAGCTGGTTTATTTATAGATTTTTGATTGACTTGTTTAGATGTTAATAAAAGTACAAGCCCATCACATTTTACCACAATCCAAAGAAACATCTTACACAAAGAGAATCATAAAACCCTCAGTGGACAAGGTGACGCCAGAAGCTCTTCAGTACAACATTGTTTCACTGTTTGGCTCGCCGTTAGCATCACATCACTGTTGAGTCAGTAAAAAACACACTAGGTTTTATTCAACATTTGAGTTGCGCCTGTAAATAAATAAACATGGTGTCTGTGTTGCTTCCTGTCTCCAGGCTGTGAGAGCCTCCAGAAGTTGGACCTGACCGTGAACTTTGTGGGCTGTCTGAGCAGCGTGCAGTCTCTGCAGCACAACATCCATCTGAGAGAGCTGTTCCTGGTGGGGAACCCCTGCACCGAGTTTGACGGCTACAGGCAGTATGTGGTAGCCTCTCTGCCTCAGCTCAAGGTAACGTCACCTTGACGGCCTCATACCACGGCATCCTGGTAGAATCACTGCCAGACAGCTCTGAAAAAGCAACATATAAGATGGATTTAAATGGCTAATTTCACTTTTATTCACTTGTGTTTACTTGAATGTCTGTCGAACCATCAAGTTAATTTAACTGTTGGGTAGCTAGCTGTCTGTTTAAAGCCTAGATCAACAAGAACTGTTTGGCCCTGGGTTAAAAGACATAAGAGCATCTGTGTAATGCTGCTCCCTGCTGATTGTCTGTGTCCTCAGTGGCTGGACGGGACGGAGATCAGCCGCTCGGAGAGGATTCGCGCCTGTCAGGGCCTGCAGGAGGTGACCAGGCACATCTGGGAGCAAGAGAATGAATACCTGACAAGGAGAGCTAGGGAGAAAGAAGAGGCACAGAGGAAGGCTGCAGGACAGGAGAAAGGAAATGAGGAGAGGAAGCCAGGGTTTGACAGCCGCTGGTACACTGACATCAACAACACAGTGTGAGCACTTCCTGCTGCCTCCACATGTATATGATCAAAACATTTAAGATCACTGTACCTCTGCAGCCTCAGGTTTCTTAACATAAGACCACTGTTTAAAGGCTTAACAATCCTCATCAGTGGCAGCAAGAAGAACTCATATCCTCTAAGGCACAGGGCACTTTTACATATCAGAGTCCTTCTGCTAGTCATGAGGAGTACTACGCAGTGTAAAACAGCTTGGACAGCAGGGAGATTGACACGCAGTCATGGATGGTCTAAAGGAATAAAGGCTCTAGTGTCTTCTGGATCCTCACATGGATGCTGCTGCCTCTGCCACGCAGATTTAGGTCGTTCTTGTTAAAATCTGTGTCTGTCAAGTCCTCCAGCTTTATGGAGGTGGAGCGTTCACTGGAAGTATCTGTACCACAGTGGAAAATACTCCAGTGCAAGCAGAATAACTGCATTAAAGATTAAGAAAGTGAACACATTTCAGCAAAAAAGAGTCATGAAAACAAGTCTTGTAAAATCAAAAGCTTATTATGTAACTGAGCTGTAAATATGTTCACCTACCAGCAACCATATTTATCTCATGTTGTGTCTAAAATAGTGGAGTAAAAATCTAATTCCCTTAAGTGTTTAAGAGCAGATGATGTCTGAAGTGGCCCAGATCATAAAGCGCTCTGAGGCACATGCGTGATTTTTGGCTGCATTAATAAAATGGACTTGATCTAGCGTCTCTCTGAAATGTGGCAGAGGAAAAGTAGAAAGTCTCCAAAATGAAATCACTGATAGAAAGAAGCAGAGACGACCTTCACCATCTTTCAGCAGTGGTTGGTAGGCAAAGCCACTGCCTGGAGGGTAAGAGCAACTGATCCAGGCAGCGTTCTCACCATGTGTTTGAGGTGTCTGTGGCTCAGGAGGCACAGTGGTCGTCCTTCCAACTGGAGAGTCAGCGGTTCAATTCCCGTTTTCCCTAGTCAACATGTCAAAGTGTCCTTGAGCAAGACCCCAAGTTGCTCCTGATGGACAGCGCCGCCATCAGTGTGTGAGTTGGAGGCCTCCATTCGTACCAGAGACAAATGTGTGTGTAACTTATTTGGACATTAAAAGTGATTATTATTAGAACCTCCAAACTGAACTGAAGTACAGGCCTAGAGGAGATAATTCACTGCAGCTGCTGCTTTATTTCACTTCAGGCCCTGCTGAGCTGAATTCACTGACACTGCACAGACCTGGGAAAGTTTACATTGACAAATCTCATCTTGAGTTTTTACTCAGCCTCTTCTGTCTCTGTAGTCCAGGGCAGAACCAGGAGGTGGAGGAGGACACAAAGCCGAAGACGACGAGTCCTGACCTAGACAAGGAGCAGCGGGAGAGGGAGTTCTGGCACACGCCGTGTTCATTCACCCCTGAGTCTCGTCTGGAGGCCCACCGGCACCTGCAGGAGGAGAGGAGGGCCGAGGAGAGGAGGACCAAGGAGAAGTAAGTGCTCTCCACTGTTTCTGTTTAAAATGAGGACTTTTGTTTTGGTCAAATTTGATCTGAATCTCATTAGAGCCCCTCACACCCATCAGACCTCTGCTATGAGGGGCCGTATAAGACATTATGTATTCTCGACGTTTCACACACATACATTTTCACTCTCACATGCATATATTCTCCTCACACATGCATATATTCTACTCACACATACATATATTAATTCCTCCACTGAAAGGAGAATATATGTGTGTGAGAGGAGAATATATGTATGTGAGAGGAGAATATATGTGTGTGAGAGGAGAATATATGTATGTGAGAGGAGAATATATGTGTGTGAGAGGAGAATATATGTGTGTGCGTGCATGAGTATAGTGGAAACGGAAGCAGTATAGTAGAAACGGCGGGAGATAATGCAATGTGATTGCTAAGCGCAGGTAATGCACGTAAGTTCCGACAAGCATGGACGGAGGAAATGAGGGACGAGTACTGCAGCAAGCCATTGGTGTTCTAAGAAATATTCTCGCTTCCCCCGAAACTGTAACGTCGTTGTCTTCCTCCGTTGTTCAACAAGCGACAGGCGATGTGGCCAGGGTAGCCCACAGCTCGGTGGAAAGTGAGATGAGAGAACTTTCCAGCCCTGGCAGCTCACAGGTCGGTTTTCCTGAGCAGGCAGCTACACAAGGACAAGATGCATGATTGCGACAGTCTTTTGATATCAGACTCAGAAACATTTTGGCAACTGGAGGTCCCGATCGAGGAAAAGGTAAGCAAAAAACATAAGACAAGTATAATGCTAATTTTACAGTTGCTACATTGGTGTGAAAAATACTAACAAATTGACTGAAACACACCAAACCTCATGTTAAGTCAGTCACTTGGACTAAATAAAATGGTCGTGGAATTTTAGTTTAAGACATCCTTTTTCTGTTTTATGGCAGTCATCGGGTACATAGATGGATGGCTGAGAATGGTTGGTCTGGATTCTCACCACAGGGTGTCCGTTATCTAATCTGCACATACAGTATCAAATTAGAACACCAATATATTTATTCCATTCCTCTTTGAATGATTAAATCTCAGAAACCAGCTGAGGCCTCAAGAATGATTAATGTACCCAGGCTGAAATGAGAGTGCCTCTGATAGTGAGATAATGAGAAAAGGAAAGAAGACAAGGAAGCACAAAGAGATTATTTATTCAAATGCAAAAGAACAGGCCGAAACACAGGTATCCTAAATTAGTGTTAACCATCTTGAATTCATAGCATGGATCACTGCAGTTGTTCAACTTTTACTGGTCATCTTATTCAGCTTGGGGACTGCTGATGGAAATGTCCTTCATTTAAACAACTCTCATTACGAGTGAAATAATGAAATTGGTAGTAAGACTTGAAATTACATTTACTACAAAAGTAAGCACAGAGAAGGCATGGCAGTAAAGGTTTACAGCTAAGTTCATTTGCTGTGCTGTACTGTAAGTCCTGCAGCCTAGAGAGCATAAGTGCACTTTTCAATCTCTTCATAGTTACAGCTGCACAGTGAACATTAGCTGGAGGCAGCTGAACATATAGTATATAACAAAACTCAGTACACCCCTGTACCATATCACTACAACCTTAAATGATTCAAAACTGTACCATCTTATTTTGTCTTATTTGATATGTAATAAAAAAAAAACTGGCTAAACAGACTAAATACATATGGGCCTCAACATGTCAATGTGATCATTGTGATTATTGCAACAAAAGGCAATTTACCTGTGACTGCTGCAACACAAACAATTGTGCCTGTGATTTCCAAACCATTTTCCATTCTTTATTAAAAATAGGGTGTCGTGTCCAATAACATCACTGATGACAGTGCTCAGAGTGAACCAAAACAGCAAAGTTGTGGACTATAGAATGAAAACAGTGAAGGATGCTAAAAGCCCAGCTGTAAGGAGAACTTCAGAGTCCAATGACAAACTAATTCTCATTCAAAAATATGAGCATCACCTTTCTCATTTTGCTGCCCTCATTACTGTAGCTTTAAATCTGCAATAATGGCCTTTTTCACTGCCTGGGGACTCAATATTGACATATCTTCACCTTTTAAGTTGAATTTGTGAACCTGTCAGCAAGCAGTTGCTTATTTACACACCCAGCAGTTACAGAGCATTATTGCCATTTGGAGTCACGTGTCTGGTCATCAGGTCCAATATATACAGTACTTTCTTTTAGCTCTGTTTTTGGTCTCCACCAACTCCAAAATATCTGATTCTTAATCTACGAACTGCTTGAGTATGTTCACCAGTTAGCTGCTAGCACCAAGCCTCGTCCACAAACAGTGTGTACACACAATTCTGTGCTGAAACCGTGTATACAAACAATTTATGCACAATTTTATTCAATATTCTGTATCAATATTTTCTTACCTTAATTTGTTCATACTCTGTGAACAAATTTAATACTGCCTCACCCCATGTGTATGAACAAATGATGAAGGCCTGGCTGGCTAAAAAATGCAAACACATTTTAACTGAAACTATATTAATTAAAAAGGTTTTAATAGCTAATATAATTGATTAATATAATTTAAGGCTATAATGATTAATTTACTAATGCATTGACCAAATGTAGCATATTAAATAAACATGAAATTAATGCCCTGTCATTCTGATTAATCACAGTTTTAATTGAAATAAATTAAATTTAAAAAACTGTTCTAGTTTATAAGTATATAGAGAAATGGGGGCATGGCAGCAGGCTACTTGAAAACCACTGGAATGCGCCTGTCATTTTAGAATGATTCTGATTTACACTAACATACACACAATAGAAAGAACAAAATTGGCTGGTGTCATGAATATGATGGTAATGTCTCCTGCACTTATTTTGTGCACAAGGTAAGAACATTTCTATGCGCATGTTAGTGAATAAGGTCCACTGCCTGTCTGCCGTTTGGTGTTTACAGTCTTATGCAAAAGTTTAGGCACCCCTTGATACATAACAGATTTTGGTGATTTTTTATTTGAACAGATGTTAACACAGTTTCTCTTGGAAATGGAAAAAATGCACAATATTTTCTGCAAACAGTGATGCATAGTTACTTCTTATGCCATAAATTGAACAAAAATAAAAAATAAAAACATTATTATGGCATGGTGCAAAAGTTTGGGCACCCTACACAATCAGTACTTAGTAACACCTCCTCTGGCAGATATCACAGCTTGCAAACGCTTTTCATAGCCAGCTAAAAGTCTTTCAATTCTTGTACTTGGGATCTTCTCCCATTCTTCCTTGCAAAAGGCTTCTAGTTCTGTAATATTCTTTGGTCGTCTTGCATGCACAGCTCTTTTAAGATCTACCCACAAATTTTCAATGATGTTTAAATCAGGGGACTGTGATGGCCATTCCAAAACCTTCAGCCTGCGTCTCTTGAGGTATTCCATAGTGGATTTCGAGGTATGTTTAGGATCATTGTCCTGTTGTAGAAGCCATCCTCTTTTCAGCTTCAGCTTTTTTACAGATGGTGTGATGTTTGCTTCCAGAATTTGCTGGTATTTAGTGGAATCCATTCTTCCCTCCACCCGTGCAATGTTTCCTGTGCCACTGGCTGCAACACAACCCCAGAGCATGATAGATCCACCCCCATGCTTAATAGTTGGCAAGGTGTTCTTTTCATGAAATGCTGCTCCTTTTTTTCTCCAAACATGCCTTTGCTGATTGTGTCCAAAGAGTTCTATTTTAACTTCATCAGTCCACAGCACTTGTTTCCAAAACGCATCGGGCTTCTGTAGATGTCCTGTTGCATACTTCAGACGTTGGATTTTATGATGGGGACGCAGATAAGGTTTTCTTCTGCTGACTCTTCCATGAAGGCCTTGTCTGTGCAAGCATCGCTGCACAGTGGAACGGTGCACCACCACTCCTGAGTCTGCTAAATCTTCCTGCAGGTTTTTTGCAGTCAAATGGGGGTTTTGATTTGTCTTTCTGACCAGCATACGAGCAGTTCTGTCCGAGAGTTTTCTTGGTCTTCCAGATCTCATCTTGACCTCCACAGTTCCCCTGATCTGCCATCTCTTAATTACATTTCTTACTGTGGAAACTGCAAGCTGACAACGCTTTGCTATCTTCTTGTAGCCTTCTCCTGCATTGTGGGCGTCAATAACTTTCATTTTCAGGGTCTTACACAGCTGCTTAGAGGAACCCATGGTTGCTGGGTGTCCACAAGTGTGTGCACAAGGTTTGAAGAGTCAAAGTATTTGTACAGCTTTGAAATTGGCATTTACCAATGACAGCTGTTGCTGTGCATCAGATCTAACGAGCTGATTAAGGTCTGATACCTTGTGAGAGACTTTGAGACTCTGGAACTCTTAGGGTGCCCAAACTTTTGCACCATGCCATAATAATGTTTTTATTTTTTATTTTTGTTCAATTTATGGCATAAGAAGTAACTATGCATCACTGTTTGCTGAAAATATTGTGCATTTTTTCCATTTCCAAGAGAAACTGTGTTAACATCTGTTCAAATAAAAAATCACCAAAATCTGTTATTTATCAAGGGGTGCCTAAACTTTTGCATAAGACTGTATGTGTGCGAGTAGAATATATGTATGTGTGCGAGTAGAATATATGCATGTGTGAGGAGAATATATGCATGTGAGAGTGAAAATGTATGTGTGTGAAACGTCGAGAATACATAATGTCTTATATGGCCCCTCATACTCTGCTGCAAGTGTGCGCAGACTGACTTTACTTTTAATTTGTTACACATTTATCATTAATAAAAGTACATGGGTGCAGCTGACTTCACCAAACTGTAGCTTCACCCGCCTTCAAATCTTTATTCACTGTTGCTTTTAAAAGATAGAACAAAAATTAAACGATGATTGTGGCTAAAATTAAATGTGCTAAAATTACTCATTTTCTTTTAGCTCCAAACTCTTAGTGCACAGTGCTGCATTGTGTGTTTATGTTGTGAACTGATCCATCAAACCACTCTGAAATCACATTTCCAAAATAAGAAGGGGGGGGGGGGGGGGGGGGTTTTTAATTCCCTTCACTTAAAAAAATCATCAAAACAAGGAAAAAGCCTGAAGGTTTTTCCACACAGTTTTCCGATTTTGCCACTGGGTGTCGCTGTACCACCAGCCACCCTCCAGCTGTGCCTGCCACATCTGCCGGTCGTCAGAATCAGGTTCTGGCAATTCTCGCCTCAGACCACTGTGAAGCAGTGTGTTCATGCGTCATGAGTGTGTGGAGAAAATAGGTTTTTAGGGCTTTTATGAAAAAGTGTGCATGAACACTGTCTTAAAAACACTGATACAAATTAAGGTTGAACATGACACGGTTAAGCTTCCAAACACTTGACATAAATGGAGCGTTTTCAACAGAAGCTTCTGACACAGTTTAGTTTGTAACACTGCAGGCAGTGTGACCCAGTAGTTCCTTCTAAATGGGTTGGCAGAAGTCTGGACACATTATCACTGATGTGACTGAGCATCGTATCTGCCTCCTGTGTCAGGAGGTTAACTATGTCAGTGTTTCCGCCGTCTTTCTGCCTCTCTTGGCCAACGTGCGGTTTCATCAAACAATAACTGATGGGTGAATTACACACTGTATATACTGTAGTGATTCAGTCACTGCTGCCTCTTCTCGTGTCTTATCTAACCAGATAATTCACTATGATAGCAGTGATCTTCAATGTGGTAGGCGTCACCATGACTCAGATCAAATACAGAATGCTGAGTCAGCACTCTTTTAAAACAAAGGCCAGAGACTTTCTTGTCAGTCTGAAGTGGGTCTGTGGCATTCCATCTGCAGTCCTGTGGTGATGGTTCATCACCAGGACACAGGTGAACAAGGAGCCTCCTTCTTTAAGCCTGTGGTCACCGTCACCGTCACCGTGAGCCAGTCACATGCACGTCAGGTGTGTTTGTGCGCTGTGTTTCAGGCTGCTTGGATGTGACTCAGCAAAGTATTTGTTAAAGTCTAATTCATTTTTCCCACCATGCTGCTAATTAGCGCTCACCCTAAAGGTGACCCTCTTGCCAGGTGTTAATTGGGTGTGTGTGTGTGGGTGTGTGTGTGTGTGTTGCACCTCCACCGCTCACTGTGCTTCGTCAGTCTCCCATCACACTCGCTGCCTCTGTGTGTATGAGTGCAGCGATGTCAGTCGGCAGCTGGGAGGGTTCACTCAGCATTCACACTCTGTCACGTTGCTAGTTAGCAGTCACTGACACATCACTGCAAACCACACAAACCTGTTTTTGATTCCTTTTTTGATTGTCTCATCAGTATTCACATAAATATTGAATAAAAACAAATTAAGCAGTTTGTTTCACTGCTCTCATCACATCCACACTATGCTGGAACAGTTTCCCAAGCTCTAGAGACGGTCCGTTTGGTACCAAAAAGAGTGTTGAGGTTCGATGCCCAGGCTAAGTCCACAGTCACAAGTAGACATGCTTCATTTTAAGGGTCGCAAATGAAAAGGTTGGGAACCAGTGGTGTATTTGGTAAGTCATTACAAAGAAAAGGTTTTAGGGCACAGAGGTGACATTTTAAGATCTCCTGTGTGGATTTTCATGATCCACATTTACTTCATATTTTCCTTGTTTCCTGCAAACTTGGACACATCTAAAATGTTGGTTAGAAACTGTGAAATGGTCAACTTCTCTAGAGGTGCAGTCTGCTGTATGTGCCTGTTTGTCACTCTACAGTCTGCAGTAACGTCTTGCTGTTTTCCTGCAGGGAGCAGGAGAAGAGGCCGAGGACGCTGATCACTGATGACGGACGAGTCCTGAATGTCAACGAGCCCAAGTACAAACACAGAATTCATTTAAAGGATAAGGCCGGTGATTTTGTGTCTGAACATCCCACACTACAACTATAACCAGCTATGAATTTTGTGCACTCGCCATAATCCATGTGAATCCAGAACCTGGTTTAGGATGTGCAGCTGGAACTTTCTTCCCTCAGACTCTGCACACAGTGATGTTGTTGTCAGCCTGTGGAGCTGCTTGTTGGAAACACACAGCCTCCCGTGTTTCCTAAGGAGGAAACCTGTCCCCCATTGCAGCTGACCACATCTGTTGCTCCGTTTGTTGGACTTGGACATGTGTTTAACAGTGTCTCTACATTGTAACACATACAAATGATGGCTTGGTACAATGTAACCAAGAGCCACGTTGCTAAAGAGATGTAGGTCTTTAAATGTACAGCTGAAGTGAAACGTTGCTCAGCAGAACCTGCTGCCAACACCACAGGGAACGTGTGGTTCAATACTGAAAACACATTTTGTGGTAATAGGATTAAGGTGAACTGACCCTTTAAGCAGGACATTTGAATCCTCTTTACAGTCCCAGTAAGTACGACACAGTATGAAGAGTGTGGCACAGCCTGTGCAGTAGAAAGTCCCTGGCTGTTGACAGAAATAGGTTTTGGGGGCAGGTGTCTGAGTCTCTGTGCTGCTGCAGTGGTTCAGTATCCAAAACATCAGTAAAGGTTTTGTGCATTATTATATTTGTGGAATATTATATTTAGGTACTCAGAGAGGAATTAGCTGCTGTGGAGTTGGACCAGTTCTGTGTTTATAACTGTGCGTCTGTCTGTGCGTCACCAGGTTAGATTTTTCTCTGACTGAGGATGAAGACAGCAACACGGTTGTCCTGGACCTGGCAGTGTACAGGTAGGACTGCTGAACACATCCACCCTCAGCAGCCTCAGCAGGCAAAATATCATATTATCGAATCTTTTTAGCCAGATCACCAGTTCATCACAGGATGGACATTCAGGCTTTGGCTGCTGGTTTTCCTGTATTTTCTACATTTTGAACCATAACTGAGATAAAGTACCTTATAAAACCCAGTGGGAAAATCCATCCTTGCACTCACCAGCTACACCCACTTATCCTTCAGAGGGTCACATGGAGTCATATTAGTACTTTTTAGTCACCAATAACCTGACCTGCATGTCTTGGTGACCACTGTGCCACCCAGTCAGTGGGGAAATGCCTCTTAATGCACAGACAGTGATAGATGGAAGGCCAGCCCAACACAGAGAGTCCCAGTGAGGTGCTGGGCCGCCACGTGAACCAGAACAGCTCCACTTTGGCACCGACTCTCCAAGTCTCTTGACTCTCCTGTAGGGCTGAGCACTGTTCTTCCACCAGATGTTCCCTCATGTGGTGTTTTGAAGACGGTGGTGGAGACGCCGTCTAACACGTCGCCCCAACATCTCCCATAGCTGTTCAACTAGGCTGAGACCTGGTGACTGGGAAGGCCACAGCATCTGATTCACATCATGGTCATCCTCCTCAGACCAGTCAGTGACCCCTCATGCCCTGTGGATGGGGGGGCTCTGTCATCCTGAAGGAGACCTCTCAGTTATTCAGGTGTTTCCTCTTGTGTCACCGTCTGTACATCAGTCGAAAATTTGATTGAAAGCTACAGCCACATCACGTCAAACTGCTGCTATTTTTCTTATGTCTTCCACCAGAAAAGAATTAAAATGATCATAAAATGTACCAAACTATAACTAAGTATCTTCTTTTTCTGTCATTCATGTCAGAGCAGTTTAATGTCTGAAGCACAAAATGTTTTTTATTTTTTCCACACCTGGACACATGATCCATATAGACTGCGGATACAACTGTCTGTGTGTCTTTCTATAAACTGACCTGGGACCTCCACTCCCCCCACAGACACATGGACACCTCCCTGATGGACGTGGATGTTCAGCCAACATACGCCAGAGTCACCGTCAAAGGAAAGGTACGCTGTACAGTACGCTGTGGAGCTTTGAACAGTCGGACTCGCTGACAACCTTCTGGTTAGGTAACAGTCCTTTGAAGGGCTTCCTCAGCACTGTGCCCTGCACACTGTGAACTTTCTAATAAGTACATTCATTCTGAAATTTACAGGGATATAGACCCAAATCTCGGTTGACTTCTGAAGTTTATAGGTCAGACTTTTGTGCTGATGCATTTGTGATACAAGCCTCCAGAGTATCTAAGAATATACCCCACATTTTTAAAAACAAAGAAAAATCACTGATCCTCCGTGATCCATAATTCAGCCTGTTGACTCATGACTTTGATTTTAAATTTGCTTAACAGGAAATCTTTCAGGAAAATCATATAAACCTTACTATTTTTAGAAAGTTGTTTCAGGAAAAGTTGTCAGAGCTGCAGGCTCAGTGTCGGTGTCCACACCCCCACCCTGGAAACTGTCCAGTTTAACCACAGACCGCTGCTGTCAGCCAGTCAGAGTCCTTGCCCAAGGGCACTGCGACAATAGTTAGAAAGGAAATATCTCTTACTCATGTTTCCAGACTGTGTCAACTTAAACCAGTGAGCAGCACAAGTATTCCCAGATTAACAGGTTCTTTTCTGTTTGCTGTTCTCACTGTATTGATGTGTGCATGGTATTTGTTAGTCCAGGGATTTGCTAGTTTCTAAAGCCTGCAGAAACAATTGACATGTAGCCCATTCAGTGCAGCTCTGGTTTCTCACTGTGCAGTGTTTATGTAGCTGACAAGTCAAAGATCATCTCCTGCAGACAGTAGTAGCAGCAGGCACACTGCCCAGTGTTAATATTACCCTCAGCAGAGCCAGTGCCACAGTGTTTCCCAGCTGCTTCAAAGTTTTATATGCAACCAGTCGGCCTCCCTGGTTATTTGAGAACAGTCCTTATCCCTAAATGACAAAAGCGAGCATGTCTATGGTCTTTAACACTTGAGGGTTGGAGACAGACTCCCTTTATGGCTGAAAAAAGCCAACGCTGACTGTTAGGAGACAGGGTGTGAGCTGTCTTCACCTTCTTGGTGTCCAGACATTACAGCATTAAGTTGCTGTGATGTGTAAAGGAGTGTTTGGGGCTATGCAAATTTGAGCTGTGGGGAGCATGCAGTGTGTTTTTATTAGGCATGGGTTCTGATAGCTGGTTCCAGTTGGGATCTGGTTCAGAGAACATTCGACACGCTCCAGCGCATTGTGAGTGTGAGTCTCAGAACTTCCCAGAAACTCATTTTCTCACCTCTCGGCTCTGCGGCAGTGTAAACCCACCCCCCTCCGAGATGAGATCTCTTTCTCATATTCAAACATTTTCAGCTCTCGTGTGGACATCTGTGGCTCCATTTTTGCTGCCCTGGGTGAATTGACATCGGTTCCCCTCCACTTACATCTTTGCATTGTCTGTATATGCATCTCTAAAAGTAACCTTGCGTCTGCTAAGTATTGGAATAGGTGTTGAAACAAAGTCAGTCCTTAAGGTTCAGATTTTTTATCTTTCCTCTTTCTCATTCTGAAATCTGTTTCTCTTGAATCTTTCACACACTCTTGCAGTACCCTTCCAATATAGTGATCTGTCAGTATGGATTTATCCATCTGATTACAGGCTGCTGTGGGTTCATAAAGGTGATGCTTGCTGCTGAGCCGGGAGCTGAGGGACATGTGATGGATGAAGACTCAGATTTAGGGTGAATAAAAGACTGTCCAGGGCAGGACAGAAACTCTCATTCTCCATGGTAAATCCTGACGTTGGTCAGCCAGAATGCAGGCAAATACAACCTGAGATCCACTGAGTTTCCTGCCCTAATTGGAAGGTTCAGTGTCAGCAGAAGCTGAGCAGCGTTTCTCTTGTGTCGAGCGTTCGTTTCCAGCCCTGCGTGAGATCTGCTGAAGTCTGGCCGAGGTTTATTGTGATGGGAGGCTCAGCTGTGCTCGTCATTGTAACCACAGAGTTTTACCTCCATGTACTCAGCCCCCATGTGTCCCTCAGCAGCACCGAGTGTGGAGGGTTTTAATCTCCCACAAACAGACCACAGTGACCTTTAAGTCTGATTAAACCACACATAAATCCAAGAGGTTTTTTATTCCTGTTCCTGTTTTCACCCTCCAGCAAAATAAATACAGAGCTCTGCTGGTTTTTCAGCCCTTGCTGCCAGAGTCATGAATGTCACGGCCCTGCTCTAAGCCATTAGTGTAATTATGGATGTTTGTTTTATGCCGGGGTCTGATTGGACGGGTGGTGTGATTTATGCAGAGATGCATCCACTCAGGCCTCTAAAATCCCCTCTTAATATGAACTAATTTAGAGGAGTAGAGGGCATTGACTGGAGGAGCCATCTGTGTTGTGTGTATATCACGTCAGCCTGCTCTGACAGCTGCAGGGCCTGCAGAGGATGGTGCTTACTGTTAGCGGTTCCCCTAAGTCCCCCTCAGCATCAAATAAAAGTAGATTGAAAAATGAAAAAGTCTAGTTTCATGCCCATTTTGTCCTCCCTTATGAATCATTTTGGTTTGTATGGGATTTCGCCCCAGTGATTGATTACCACCCTTCTCACTCGGAGCTATTCTGGTCACTCAGCCAAGTCTTCTCTGGAAAGTGTAGCTATAAAAAGACCCACTGATGATTAAAGTCATTTGACACGGGGACAGCGTCGGTGTCAGATAAGCGTATTAATCTTGCTAATTAAAGTTATGAATAATTTCCTGTGCAGATATTTCAGGTGGTTCTGCCTGCTGAAGTGAAGCCTGACAGCTCGACAGCCCAGAGATCCCAGACCACAGGACACCTGGTCCTCACCATGCCCAGGGTACGTACGGTCACACAGCAGCTCAGACACACAGTATCTGAGCTTGGTACGGGACAGCGCAACAGAAAAATCTGCTGGGAGTGACAGGGGTGGTCCTAAAGGCGTACACACACGAATCCTGTTCAGGGAGCCACTGATGTCACTTCAAAACTTGCTCCAGACTTTGAGGTTAAGATGCCAATCATCAACCGCAGTGTCCTTGGTACGAGTTTAGTTTGCATCTCTCCATCTGTTGTGATCAAGGCTAAAATGACTTTTTAGCACGTCAGCTTATGATCAGGTACTACTAACAGCAGAGACAGGTTCCAATCAGCCTGAACTGTACAGTGAAATTAAAAGGAGTAAAGGATTTTACATGTCATAGTTTACATGTAATGATTAGTGCTACTCATCCATGTGCTGTACTATAGTACAATTTTGAGCTATTTCCATCCTTTCCTACTCTGTTACCCTCTACTTTTACTCCGCTGCATTTATTTGATAGCTTTATTTAAACAGGTTGAAATATAATCAACAAAGTTATGATGTTCTATGATTGTGTTGTTATAGGTTAAGATATGATGTGATCAGACTTTATTGATCCCTGGGGGATTTCCACAGAATACCCAGCAGTACATAGTCAGTAAAGTTAGCCCCGCCTTTCTGCAGCAGCTGCTACATTAAATTCATGTGCACATCAATAGTTATAATCCTATAATGGACGTTGTTATTGCATCCTGCATAAACAGGACTTTTGGTACTTCATTTATTTTTGATGCTACTGTAATACTAGCACTTTTACTTAAATAAAATATGGTCTCTCAATAATGGTCTGCAGAGTGACTTGTAAACCAGGTGCTGACCTTATCATAATCTGATATATATGTCTGTAAGAGTGGGTTGTTCTCAACATTAAAACTCTTTGGGGGTTTAGTGTTGTGTCTGAAAATGTGAGTCCTGTAGGTGGCGACGTCAGCGAAGAAATGAAATCTGACCCAGCAGTCTGTGGCTTTTTTTAAAGAGAAGTTTGAGAGAAATCTCATTAAACCTGTTAAATCGTGACGTTTTCTGTGGTGACAGTGAGGACCGGGCTAAATGAAGGAGCTACTTACAGTCTCTGTGAAGAGAGACAGATGCTGCTGCTTTTGGTCCTCCACATTGCCTGTGATACATCCTGCACTAGTAAACACTTCAGAAGTACAACTGCAGAAGCTGTTTGCAAAGACCACGAGTGAACAGGCCTTCCTCCTCTGATGTGTCTTTTAGGCTGAAGGTGAAATCAAAGTGACAAAGCGCGTCCCACGCCCACCCAGAGCGCATGAGGACAGATGCAGCAGCTCACCTCAGGACAAGACAAGGTAAAGATGTTCATTACACCCACTGCTGGCCAACTGTGTCGTGAGATGGAATATTGAACAACCCAGAGCTCATGTCGCATGTGATAATGTCCCACTTGTTAAGTGCAAAGAAACCACTGAGTTATCATATTTAAATCTGTGGACTCACAGTTTAAGGTTCAAAGACCTCAAGACTTCAGTAAGATGATGACATCCTGACTGACCAAACAGATCTGAGTTACAGTGGTGTGCCTAGATCTCAGCTATTAGCATAGCGAGTTCAGTTTTCTTATTACTGATAGAAATTGAGTCCATAACTATGAAAATAATCAAGCAGGCTGCACACTACACCTTCATTCAGTATTTTCAGCCTCCAGCTCCCTCATTATCACTTGTCTGATAATGAGGTGTGAGAGGCAGAGGCTGCTCCTCTGCTGACAGTCCACAGACCTCGTTACCTGTGACATATGATGACCAGCAGGCCTTTAAAGGTAAAGGGCCACCTATTACAGGGAGCCATTTTGGAACCAGGAGGGGCTTTAGAAGAGGAGCCTGGAACTAATGAGTCGATCCATCTCTCGCAGGGAAGTGCTGACACTTGGGTTGACCTGCCTGTTACTGAGAGTGCCAGAGCTAAACTTGGACCCATCCACCTCTTCGTCACTGATACCCTGCAGATTCATTTAGTTCCCTCATAATGTCGTCAGGTACCGAAGACCTTTATGAACAGAAAAACATGCCTTTGCACTTTTTATGTCTCCGTGCCGGCAACAGCTGCAGCCAGAAGCTCAAGGTTTTTGTGTTGTCCGGCCATCCCGTTCTCATCAACATGATATCTCATACAGTCGCAGTCAGAATTATTCATCCCCGTTGCAAATTAGGTGTATTGGCAAAATTTACAAACGTTCTGCTGTCTGTAAAGAACAAATCAAGAACTCAACTAATATAACAAATGGTTTCTCCACATTTAACACAAAATGCTTTTAATGATTTTACAGTCTCAAAATGAGTCAACACCTTCATGACAATCATCTTTAGTACCTAGTACAGCACCCTTTTGCCATCACGACCTGCTGCAAACCTGATGCACAGCCAGACTCCAGCTTCTGGCAGTGGGACAGAGAAATTGTAGCCCGTTCCTCATGGGCAGTGGCCTCCGGTTCACTAGTATTTTTGGGTTTGCATGCTGCAACCTCCTCCTTCAAATCCCACCAGAGATTTTTTATGGGGTTCAAGTCAGGTGACCATGACGGCCACTCTGGAATCTTCCAGGACCTCTTCTACAGCCGAGCCTTGGTGGACTTTGAGGTATGCTTGGGATCATTGTCCTGTTGGAAGGTCCAGCTTCAGCTTCCTCACAGATGGCGTGACGCTTTCTCCTAGGATTTCCTGATACTTGAATGAATCCATCTGGCCTTCCACACTTTTCAGGTTCCCAGTGCCAGAGAAGGCAAAGCAGCCCCAGAGCACCTGGTTGCAGCCGTTGATAGCTTCCTTCTTCTGCCACGTTCAGGTAGTGCAGCCACTGTTCGTTTAACTGAACTTGCAAACTGTGCTTCCACTTTTGTATCCTTTTCCTTGTTTGTGAAAGGCCGTGATCTCTTCTCTAAATGTTTTTGACAATTCTTTTGATTTAGCCACGATTCTAACATGCAATCAAATGTGACGCTTAACAAACCTTGGAGCGAGCCAGTTCAGGTATTTGATGTGTTCTGTCTCAAGCTCACCTGGTCCATGAAGCCCTTGGCTAGTTGCACCAGGTGTGATTGAAACAGCGCCTGATCAGAGCATTCAGAGCAGTATACCGGACCCCCTGGACCCCCTGCAGTGTGCCTACCGGCCCAACAGGGCCACCTCAGACGCCATCATGGCTGCCCTCCACTATTCCCTTTCTCACCTGGAAAATGGAGACTCCTACATCAGGATACTCTTCATTGACTACAGCTCC